>NC_047510.2:19111770-19381908 GCF_902827115.2 Pseudochaenichthys georgianus
AAAGACCTTTAAGACCTTTTTAATGACGATTACGAGCAGACCAGAGTCAGCCAGCTCAGTCCATGGGATGGCTTATGGTCATTTTAGTAAAGCAGCCGCTGGGTTTTCAACAAGACAGAAAGCATCAACAGAGGTCATTTAGATCCCACAGAACCCCAGAGCATTGTAGTGGTCAGTCCGTAGCTCTGAATGAATAGTTCGTCCTTTAAATCATGGACTAAATACCAAGGGTACCAGACTTTTATCTCTGACTTTGACAATATGAGTTTGAAGCATGTGTCCCCTGGTTCTAAAGTACTTAGCAATATTCATCTCCTTTCATGGTTTCAAAAATAAAGGCGGAGAGTAATCATATAGGATCATGTGCTGTACGATTTACAAATCCAAAGCGTGCAAGCCATTTAGTTTCCCTTTGTCAATTCGTTTTTTGTTGTGATTTTGTTAGTAAAGCATTGTAGGGTTGAGCAATAATGAGAAAATCATATATCAAATTAGAATTGCATAAAGACTTCTAGCAATGTTGTATGGTTGGCCATTGGTTCTTGGACAAAATGTTTACCCAATGAGATTTTTTATTAAAAAATTAGCCGTAATGAGAATAAAATGATTTAGTAAGTGAGACCAAGAATTGGACAGCTACAGCAGTCTGGAAAGTTCTGAAAATGACATCAATTGAATATGATGCATCTTTTAAAGCCGGGAAAACACAACACTTATTACAATATACGAAATCCTGGGCAATAACCTAATCTGAAATCATGATATTGTTTTAATATCACTACATTTCTCTGATGTAGTATGAATATAAGATCACAGTTTGTTTCAGGTCAGATCGGTCAATGACCGGTCAATCGGTCAATTTGTATGCAGAATTTACATTTCATACGTACCCATGATATGGAGAGGGGGATTCCAGCTGGAAAGGTAACGCCATACTGACTCTGTAGCTCAGGGGCCCGACCATGACGGGGACACACTGTCAGTCTGAGAGTCAGGCCACTGACCTCACATGCTTCCCTACCCTGCCTCCCATCTGTTAACCAATTAGACTGCTGACCGCTACCTGCCTTTCGTGCCTCCTCTAAGGCACCGCAGTAGCAAAATCAGTCACCCATTTCACCCACGGCCGCATTTCGCAAAAAAGCTCACGCGCTAATATCACCCCTGTGTGAGTCATGAGCAGACCACATTTATAAAACTGACCCAGAAACAGGTACATCATCATTAAAAAGCTAAGCACTTAAACAGGCACACACCTCACTGTCCATTAAAAAACACACATCCTACTGTAACCACCTCTTCTTTTATCAACACACCTGCTGTACCGGAAATGTTACAGCATTTATTTGCTCTAAATCCTCACCACCAACACAACATGTTACATACGTATCCTAACTTTAAGCCAGCCATTTAGTAAAGATGTGTTACCTCAGTAATACTTTTGTAACCCTTTTAAGGACCACACACACACACACACACACACACACACACACACACACACACACACACACACACACACACACACACACACACACACACACACACACACACACACACACACACACACACACACACACACACACACACACACACACACACACACACACACACACACACACACACACACACACACAGGCGCCTCTGATGATAAAGCAGTGGACAACACGAAAGCACATCAAACATTAAGATGTGGGAGTGAACAGCGGACAGAATAAAGGCTCAATAGCTCTCTGTGCTCCAGCCTTTCTTAAGCAGCATCTCTTTATGACACAGATCTCTTTACAGTGGTAAGACTCGCACAATGTGGTATCATTATCGTGCACTGATTCCAGCTCTGCCCTAATCAGTCATGACACAAGCACATACTGTTCAATCTCTTCAAGCAGCACTGAATCAAACTCATTATCTGCGGCTGATTATGAAGCACCTTTTCATATTTACAGCGAGTGCATGAAGGTGGATGCAGGCATCGTGGCTCCTCAAGCCCAACCTGCTCACTTACTCACCCACATTGTGCTCGACATTATTGTTAGTGACTGACGGGCAGCAAAAATGTGTCTGTTATACTTTTTTACAGAGAAAACTACACTAAACTTACATATTATTGATATTCATTTGTGACTCATCTTATAGCCACACTAGTGTACTTGAATGTTAACATTATTACATGATACATTAAGCCGAATCTGCATGCAAAACATGTAATTTCCTTGTTTTAGTTTTATAGTTTGATCTGTGTGTTGCAGCTTGACCTTCCAAGGGCTTGTTCGTGGTCATGCAGTGTTAGTCATTTAGCAAACGTGGGTTCTGTCACAGCATAGCAAGGTGTTTTTTATAGTTCAGTGTGTCTCCTTGCCGCTCACTGGCAGATTTACACCCCTACTCTTGCTGATTTACATTTGTTTAATTCTCTTGGTGGAGGTTAGGCTGCTGCTTGGCAGAACACATTTTCTCCAGCCTGCTACCTAGTGTCCTTCCTCCTGGGAAACATACACTCAAAACTTTGTCATCCAGATTAATTCCTTCATATTTATCAAAGCTTTTAACAGGTAGTCTTGCTGAAAAAAATCTGTTTTTAAAAGCTGTCTTGTTGGATATTATCCAACCAGCTGTTTGTCCTGCCTGGCTCTGATTGAGCTGAGGTCTGAAGTGTTGTTGTCCTCACATGCAGAGACACAGTAAATAGTATTAGCCTTTCACTTTTTCTATTTGTTCGTGGAATGAGACCTAATATATGTGAGGTTTGTCAATAATACTGATACACACTCTTCTCAAAATAGCAACATATAGCGGCCCCATCATTTGCGTCAATAAAACCATTTCAATCCAGTGACACTTACTGTATATCACAGCAATAAGTACTGTATCATTAATTCAACGTAAATAAACGTAATGTTTGTGCCTAAGGATGGTTTAGTGTTTAGTGTTTTAGTTGTGATTTAGAAGAGCCCTCTCCTTTGCAGTACTTGCTTTTTAGCTTTAATTTGGCTGGGTGATTTTCTGGTCTAATCATCACACCTATCTGGAATGAGTAAACACAGCTTAATAAGTCCCTAAATAGTGGCCTGATTGTTTATCGTGATCCCTGGTGAGAGAAAGGATCAAGTATATTACTGAAACATGTTTCCAATTGCTCAGTGATCTGACTCACTCTTTGAGAATGACAAGCAAGTTTTCTCCCCCATTGCATTTGATGTTTGTACAGCCACACTAAAGCAAGTGTTTATTTCAATCACTCTCAACCATGTTGGGAGTCTTCAAGACCAGACATCCTAAACCAATAACTGTATTCCTCTGGCACCCCCTTACGCAGTTGCTTTGCCTCTAAACCTGATTGTAAATCTTTCAAAAAACATTAAGCAATCTTACCGTAAACAGAAACTGGGCAGCTACAGAAAACAAACTCAAGAAATCTTGGGTCCCCTTGGAAAGTATGACCTCACATATCATTCAGGCTCCAGCAAGCTTTTTAAATCACTTTGTCATTTGGACAGGAATATTAGTGCAACACACAGCTATTTGATTTGGAAGCATTCTTTTGACTACAACACAATGTGATTTGTTTTATTCAAAGCCTTTGTTTTCAACAAAGCAGTTATATTTATTCTTGAGGTTTAAGGGCAGCTGTCACCAACCAAATTCAGTTGCTTTGTTTGTGATAAAAGTAATGTTTCACACTGAATTGTATTGTTAAATTCCTTTGTTTGTTGAAAACATGAACAGAATATCCAGTCATCTCATTGTTCACGTTAGTCATCGGCCACATGAAATCACATTTATATACACTAAATGGAGCAAGATAAATTAGGTTGGGCATCCATATTTGCTGTTCAATTTAAAATGTGAAGCTTTCAATAATAAGCTATTGAATCAGACTAAAGAAAATCTGAGTTTCACAGAAATGTATGCTATTATCCTATCATTTTAAAGAAGAGTAAAAATTAGTTTTTCATTCAATATTTGGAATGTATTTTTCTAAATAATATTAACCACCCGTACGAACAAATGCCAAACTTCATTGCATCTCATCAAAAGGTGTTAGTCTGTGGAATAACTGTAACGATGCACTGAAATATTGTACAAGTCTATCTAAAATGAAAGTATTATTTAGGAGTCAAATCATTAATGGTTATGAACAGGACCTGTAAAATCCCATTTGTTGTTATTTCTTGTAATTGTAAAAAGTAATTTCTTTGATTGTTTTGTAAAAAAAAAAGAAAAAAAAAAAAGATTAACAAGACAAACATGTCGCTGATGACGATGACCTAATGTTTTATAAGAAAAATATATGTTAGAGGGGGTAGGACCAGAAAAGTTTTTTTAAGCTTCTTCTTGCCCCTGTTGAACATGAACAGAGACTATCTGAAAATTATTATTATTTTTATATATATATATATATATTATATATTATTGTTATATTTTTTTGTTTCTGACATGTTCAATAAATTGACAAAAAAAACTTTACATGGTTTACACCAGGCATCCTCAAAGTACGGACTCTGGTCCGGATCCGGACCACAACTGTCTCTGGACTCTGAGCAAATTATACTTTTCATATGTATTATCTGTATTATCTGTGAGACATCGCCACAACGCAACGAGTCAAAATGATCCGCTATGTCCATAGACTGCAAACAGCGCTCATCGGACATTTATGAGAGAAAGTCTCTAATGTCCGAGTGCAAGTGAATGCAGCAGATGTACGTCATGTAACCCATCCCCCGGTCCTGGCGCGAGCGTGGACATATGATTGGCGGCGATTTCATTTGAACGGGACGGCGCAAAACGAGAAGCATTCGGACCCAAGCACTGAAGGAATGAGGTATTTGCGGTCGACACTGTCGTATTGTCATACTGATATTCTGTACACACTGTGAAGACCACTGAGACAAATGTAACATTTGTGATATTGGGCTATATAAATAAACATTGATTGATTGATTGATTGATTGATTGATTGATTGATTGATTGATTGATTGATTGATTGATTGATTGATTGACACTGACAGTGTCACAGTCGAGTGAAGGAAGCAGGACCCAAATGCAGATAACTTAAGAGAAACCCTTTATTATAAGGATAATGCCGAGATACGGAACACTCACCGGTAAACTCAGTCACCAACAAACAATGACCCAACACTGAACACAGAAAGAGACAAGACTAAATACAAGAAGGGGTAATCATGACAATGAGAAACAGCCGGGCAGGGGAGGAGAAACACAAGGACAACAGGTGAACACAATCGGGTAATCAGGGAGGGAAACAGACAGAAAGCAGACAGGCAGGAAACGGGGGTGAACACTTAACACAATAAGACAGGAAACCCAAAGACAAGAAAAACACCAACACAGAAAAAACTACAAACGTGACCTAACATGTGAATTGTGACAGACAGAGAAGAGACTGTCAGTTTGGCTGTACTCAGCATTGAATCAAAACGCACTAAAGCTTTTGATCTTAATACGTTTGTGAGGCGTTTTGCTGAACAAAATGGTAATCGCCGCATTCAGCTGTAATACACGTCAACTTGATGCTCTGCTCACGGATGAGCATACACAACTATTAGATGATGACCTTACGTGTGTAAATATATTTTTTTCTTTGAGGGGGTCTGCCCCCAAAAAACTGTTTTAAGTCCTGAGAAAGTCAAATCAGACGGTGTGTAAAACTTCACTGCCCAGCCAAAAAAAAGTAACCACTTTGATTGAACTAGGCCAGTAGGTAAGGACTCTCCACTGGATAATAACTGAAGTATAAAAGAATGCATGACTGAAGTGATGGAGACCATGTTGAAGGCAAACAAAAAGAGGAAATAACAGGTCAAATCAAGCAAATGCCCCTCTCAGATTCCACAGCAACCAGAAGAACATAAATACTGGCTGGTGATTTGATTAATCAGCTTTGTGATGGAATAAAAAATGCACAGTGCATTTCCTTAGCTGTGGATGAGTCCACTGACACCGCTGACATTGCTCAGTTGCTGGTGTTTGTGAGTTTTTATGATGAGGCAAAGGGGGAGTTTGTTGAAGATGTGTTGGGCCTGACGAACCTCAGTGGACACACAAGGGGGCAAGACATTTATAAAGCAATAATGGGAATGCTGAATGAAAGAGGGTGCAGCTGCCTTTATTCATAACTGTGCAGCTCTTACACTGCGACTCTGAGGGATCAAGCACAGACACAATAACAATGAAAACTGCTGCATACAGATTATTTTAGTTTTTGCAACCTCGTGTTAAGAATCTTGTTGCAATTGTTTAAAAGTTTGAATGACCGTAATAAATGGACCTTTGTCTTATTGAAACATTTATTTTGGACCTTTAAGATTTGTATTTGAGTACCCCTGGTTTACACCTTGCAGAAAGATTTTGAGTAGGGATGTCCCGATCACCTTTTTTTGCTCCCGATCCGATTCCGATCATTTGATTTTGACAATCTGCCGATACTGATTTTTCCCGATCCGATCTTTATGCAATGCATTAAGAGAAAACGAAGGTAACAGATAACGGCTGGTCATCCAACACGATGAATTCAGCTATCTTGGCTGTTATTTGTTTGGCCTTTTCACTGTTCTGGGGCAGTTTCTCTTTCCTTTTAAAAGTCTCTGAAAGTGTCGGTTGTTTCAGTGCCGTTACCTGAGTGGCCGTTGTGTACTCGTCGTGTTGTTGTTGGTGTTTGTTTCTCAGGTGGCGTATTAGATTGGTCGTGTTGAACGTAGCTCTGTTCTTTCCACCACGCAGAACCTCCGCCTTGCAAACATTGCATCTGGCTGTTACACTGCCTTCGCTTTCATTTTTATAATACTTCCAAACTCCTGACATTTTCTCTGTCCCGACTCCCGAGTCATCAGCTGAACGTAGCCTCTTGTTAGCTTACTGCTACTATTAGCAGCACATACATGATGTTGTGTAATTCTAAACCAAAACTAAGGCCTCAGGATGACTTTAAGATGTGAACATGGTCATTTTTGTTTTGTAACATTACATTACAAAAAAAAAAAAATGTACATATAAAAAAAAAAAAATCCCGATCCCCGATTTTTTTCTCCCGATTCCGATCTTTTGAAAATCACGTGATCGGCTCCGATCCCCGATAACGTGATCGGATCGGGACATCTCTAATTTTGAGCACACAATTCTCAGATTTTCTGGTACTTAAAGAGAAGATATGTTGTGTTTAAGGTTTATTTAAGATCATCCAGTAAAGTTAGACATCCTAAATAGTTTTTTTTAAAAGTGTTATTATAGCCGGTTACAGTATACTATGTGTGTGTATAGTAAATCCATTACTTCCAAAATCATGAACACACATACACGCATATCAGTGTGTCCTCTTGTCATACATGGCTTGATGTACAAGACATCTGTGGCAAGGTCAAGCAGGTGCCCATCTGTACACTGAGGGCCCCCAGGCTTTATGGGTACTTAACAAACGTGTGCAGTGAACGAACAAGTGCACCTGTCTCATTAAAGCTCTCTTAATATTTCATACAGGCTTGTGCTGAGACTGAGACAGAAAATATGTGAATATCTCGACTCTGGTGGAAAGTAGTGTTGGTGTCATTGCAGTGGATATGCACCAACTCATCAATTCTTTATGTTTGACTTGCAATCTTCCACGTCATATTTTCTTTCAGACCTTTAAATATTTAATGCAAACACTTGCAACAAATTGTCCCCCAAGGCCAATTACAGCGTGAACCCATTGAAGAAGGGGCTGAGTGATGAGAGCAAGTCATCAGCTACATTGTCTGTGTTACTTTAGCAAGTATTTGCCAGTGACATGTATTCCTCTTAATTTATTGAAGAACATCTAAAGTGCTGTGTGGATGCGTGTAGAATAGAACACGTTTTGTAATTGACACTTTGTTTGCTTAGTTAATACATTTGAGTTTTGGACTTTCAGGGAAGGTTAAATCAGTTATCATGCATGCAAAAACATATATAGGAGGATAAAATGCAACACATTTGAATTGTTTCATTTTGTCATTATCGTGAGGCTAGGGATGTGTTCAATCGGATTGTTGAATTAGAGACCTGGGAACTGCTGTGCCTTGTTTCATACCACTCAGAATAAAATCAATTGGTTTAATACCATCTGTGATGTACATGTTATACTTTGAACCTGGCACACAGGTGTACAGCACATCCTGTAGACTTAAAACATACTGTAGCTTTTGTTAAAGGTCAACTGCAGTTCCAGCTTGCCCTGTAGACATGCCATACAAGTACAACCCTAATGTATGCTGCATGCAACATATGGGCTTTACATGTTACAGCATAGTTCCTCAGTCTGAAATGTAGAACATTTTAATGTATCTGCTGTATGGAGCTAAAGGTGCGAACTTGTGCCATCCAACAGATCGGCGCCTTTTGTGCACTCCTAAATAACAGGCACATTGTACCTACTTTATAAGCAGACCTTGTCCTGTGTAGGCTGCCATGCTGCTTGTATGACCAGATGAACCCCTGCAAGTTCAAATTCTCTGCCTTGGAAAGCTTTTCTGGGTCAAATAATTTTCCGTCCTTCATTTCAATTTACAACGGTCACATCAAAGCTCGTCATTTTTAGCAAAGGGACGCAGCTTTCTCGAGTGTCATGCACAACACAGCACGCCACACAATCACTCAGACACCCGTCACACATCTCCAGGATCTACAACCGTTTGTTGGCTGCTATGGCACACTACTAATTACGCATGGCTTGTAGATCCTGTATACAAACTGTCAGTGTCGGTTCTTTTCAGCTTAATCAACGCGTGTGTGTGTCTCTCCAGGAGCCTTTGGACCTCTCTGTCAGTGATAGAGAGATGGACAGGAAGGGCTATAAACAACGACCTCCAGGGCATCAAACCTATCAGTCAAATCATTACTCTTTTTCCTTTAAAATATTTCCTCACCATGTTCCAGTCATCTAGTCCACTAGTTGTAATACATAGCCTATACTGCTTCAAGATGCCATTCAGAAACATGGGTGAGACTTACATTCCCGGAATAAAACGATAAGTGAGCCCAGCTGGATTCACATTAACTGCAGTTCTGCTTGTTATAAGTTTATCTATGCTCTTTGCTTATCATCAGCTCGGTAGGTTGCATACTGAACAATAGCAAATGTTCTATTAAATGCTGCAACATTCATTGTCCAGTCTTTGCACTGCACTGAATTTAAATGATGTTTCCAGTTTTGTAACAGTCTGCTCGTTAGCCGTGTGTTCTTGCTTAAATGGCTACATGTTGGGAACTTTTAAACAATGCTTATTTATAACGTGTAAGCGTTTAAGCCAGGGTCCTTACCTCACAGGGCATGACAGCTAACATCACAAGCAGGAACATGGCACTGAAGAGATGCATCCTAGTCGAAATGATAGCGTCCCAGCCGACACCAGCTCCCGCAGCTCTCCCTCCGTCCGTGTCCCTCACTGGGGCGGTTTCTTCAGATACAGAGGGCTTCCTTTAACGCTGTGTCGGCTGTGCGCCAGCAACCTCATCCCCAGGACGCACGGCAGACCTCTCTTGCTCGGTGAAGCCACCAGTCGCGTGTCTTTCGTGGAGCATATACTTTTTAGCAGCCCTCCCAATTTCCGTCGGTGGAGAAACTCCGCAGATAAATGTGTGGAGAGGAAGATCGGCGGTCCCCTCCCTCCTGCAAAATAACTGCGACTGAGCGAGACGGATCGGAGGAGAGTCGCAGAGGTTGGAAGGTGACTGCTGTGCTTGCAAGGTACCGACGCTAGGAGCAGCACGTCTATGTGCCTGGAACACAGTGAAAGAAGTACCACTCTTTGACGCAACCAAGCTTGGCCGTGCGTGTGCGTGTGTGCCTGCGTGTGTGTATGTATGTGTGTGTGTGTGTGTGTGTGTGTGTGTGTGTGTGTGTGTGTGTGTGTGTGTGTGTGTGTGTGTGTGTGTGTGTGTGTGTGTGTGTGTGTGTGTGTGTGTGTGTGTGTGTGTGTGTGTGTGTGTGTGTGTGTGTGTGTGTGTGTGTGTGTGTGTGTGTGTGTGTGTGTGTGTGAGAGAGAAAGAGAGAGACCTGCTTGCACTGAAAGTATTATTGCTCAAGTGATTGAAATACATACAGAGAGATGGAGATAGATAGATAGATAGATAGATAGATAGATAGATAGATAGATAGATAGATAGATAGATAGATAGATAGATAGATAGATAGATAGATAGATAGATAGATAGATAGATAGATAAGCATTGCTTCCAGTGATGATGCTGCATGCTTAACAAAATGTTTCCACCAGAATGACAGATACCTCAAGAAAGAGCTGACATTTAGCATTGATAATGTCATACTGTAAGCCCAATGGTGAGTGATAACTTTCTGCATTTAAAGATCAAGGTGACTGTCAAAGCGATAATACCATCAATTCAGTGCTGACACATATCCAATTAGAAGATTCCAAAATAGAGGGACTCTCTGAGGTTTAGGTAAATGATAAAGATTATTCTGTCTCCGCTTACAATGGAGATAATGAATGTTGTTAGCCAACAGATAATTAAATGAAATAATAAGTCTTTCCCAGGCCAGGGGAGATTGTGAATGTGCACTGTTGTGGGTTTTTCAACATTAGCTACAGTAATATATGGTGTAAAAGGGATACAAAGGTATCTCTTAAAGCAGTGGTGAACGTTATTATAGTTTATCACGTGTCGTGGAGAAAGAGTTAAATATTCCTTACACACAGGGACATGTTTGGACTGGAAGGCTCTTGTTGCTTCTTCTCCAGATGTATCATCATTCGAACAGCCTGAACAAATGTGTTTGTTTATTTATGGTTTACATTGTGCAAATCACCAATTATCCCTTTTTATTCCAATTTTGTTATCCAGGGAGAGAGGGGGTGTAAGGAAAGAAAGAAACAAGATCACAGGAAATACAGCATTTCTGCCTTCCTCTGCTCTAGTTTTCATCCATTTTATTGTTTCTTCATTTATCTGTAGTGTATCCTGAATAATGTCTCTTCTTACAGTAGATACATACAGTACAGCATGAGGCTGGGAGTTAACAGCCCATGGCTGCCAGGTTGAGTACAACTGATGTTGAATCATTGCATGGGGTGAGTGAGTGCCAGTGTTTTCAATGGTCATGCTGATGTTATACACCGTGCAAATAAACTCCTCCTTCCTCCTGGGTGCTTTCGACCATCTCCCCTACAGTCACAGTTTAGAGGCCTGGGGCGTTGAGGGAGCTGGGGGAATGTTTATGAAGTAAATGCAAATAAAGCATAATCCATTTGTCAAAGATGCAGCATTTTTCTCAAGAAAAGAAGTCCAAGAAGGCCAAGAGAAAGGATGGAATAGGCCTTTAGGGCTGCTCTGTGTCTCTGTATTCTCTCTCTCCCTCTCTCCCTCTCTCTCTCTCTCTCCCTCTCTTTTCTCCTTTCACTTCACATGTGACTGCACTGTTTTAGGCAGATGTGTCAGTAAAACCACAAATGTTCACGTTGTTCCGTTCTAGACCTTTTTCAGCTTCTCTGAATAGATCAACTCAATCTCTCTCTCTTTTCCACTCCTTGTCTTATCATGGTTACCCTCAGTGTTTATGTTTGTTATTGACTTACAGTTGTTTGATTGTATTTCATGCTTTATGACTTAATCCGGGATTTCTCTGTGTGTTTCTCTGTATGAGTGTGTTGCTAAAATATTTGAGGCGATGCAACACATCATGGCCTGAGGACTACATTTAACAACCACTAGCCTCTCTGTTCTTCTGAGCGTGGATTTTTTACTCTGACTGTCTACAGGCTTGTCTAAAAGTATACTTCTTTAGCATTTAAAACACAGCTGTTAAAATGGGACTATTTGTATTGAGCCACCGCCGCCAAGCCTATTATTATATAGATTTTCAATTTACAGGAGTTGTTTCTGTTGGAGTAATTGTAAAGCAAGAAGAGTTTTAAACACGCTGTGAGAATGAACAGTTGTAGAGCAGAGGCGGAGCAAGTGGAGCTTAGTTTTTGTTCATGTTATGTGAACATTAGACAGGGGAATAGGCCCAGTGAGTGACTAGATTGTAGATCATCACACAGACAGTCTAATTGGATTTTGTGAAGTTGGAGAACACAAGTTGCCCTGTCCATCTAGCAAACATTGGAGTGTGTCCTATAACAGAGCGTGTGGTTGTTATTGATCTTCATAATGTTTCTGCTATTGCGGTTGCGGCAGTTATCATTGCAGACCATATGCTTCCTGAAAGTATCCAGAATCCTGAATCTATATTGGGTAAGCAAATGAAATCATTTTAAGCAGTCTTTGGCTTAAATGTTAATACTCACTGATTAATTCGCAGGCAATCTATCACACACAAATACACTTCACTACAACATCAACATGTCAATGAACACACAGATGGAGAAGTGTTAACACCGACACTTCTGCAAACATAACACGGATATCAAAGCCAACACAAAAGCCGTGTGCAAACATTTCACAACACAGCTTGTAGCTCTTATTTGAGACTCACACTTTCTAATGGTTCTCTAATCATCTCGCACCTATGTAAAGAGCATGAAACACCTCATTCATCAGTAATGGTGCACATTCTTGGTTCAGATGGACTGCCAAAGCAAATGCACCTGCTGAGTTTGTCTTTACACTTCACTGGGCCGGCTGTGCTTCAGGATGTAGAGCGGCTCATCCACTTATCGGAGGATAGGCATTCAATCCCCGGCTCCTTCAGTCCACATGTCGGAGTGTCCTCTGGCAAGATCCTGAACCCAGAATTGTGTGTGATAGGATGAATCTTGGCATTAAGTGTAGGAGCTGAGTGGATAGAAGACTATGACACTGTATCAATGCAATTCCATTTACCTGTCTTTTTATTAGAAACTTTATCTACAAATTACATTTCAGGTTCAGGAAATATCTCAGGCACAACATTGCTCAATGTGGACATCAGTTTTTCACAGGATTTATCTAAAGCTGTTTAAAATGTCCATTCTTAAACGTCTTTTCTGTCGGATCAGAATCATAGACAACTCGCTAAATCCCCCCTCTCCTTTTTTACAGATGAGGAAATGCCGTTTGCAATTTGATCTGGAAAAACTAAGAACAAGTGATGGGGAGAACTTCAGATCAGAGGTTAAGAGTGCTCTGTTTCCATAGCAATGCTCGCCCTTAGTGTCCAGAGGGGAAGGTGTGAAATCCTCAATTGCTGCCTGAAGATGGATTCAAACATAGCTTTTCACACCCTCTGTTGGTCTGTCTCGCTTTACTACCTGCACGTCACCAAGGCAACCAGGGCAAGGACAACTCGGATTCAGTTGGGCTTTTTCCACGAGGAGGCCATGCCATGCTTCATGTCTGTGCCTCTTTCAGCAATTCAGCAAACATCATCAATCTCCATAGATGAAATGCATGGCAGTCTGCTCATGGTTCTGTACCAGAACAAAACAAAACGTTGCCCTCTACAGACAGACACATGAAGACGTGAGGGGAAGCTTGCAGGTACACAGGGATGCTCTATGTGGTCCGTGTTTTGAGTGAAGCCAACTGGCCTATTCATACATCCACAGTCACACCTGACCGTTGCTTTATCTCAAAACATCCCTTTCTTCTTCTCCTCACGCGCCTATCTGTGTATCCCTACTCGTCTGTTTCTCCCCGAATGAGCAGTACGATAAGATTCTCCCTGAGTGATTCTCTGTAGCCCGTGTTTGTGTTTAATTGGATGAAAACATGATGCATAATGCGGGTGGAAAGAAACATAAGAGAACCAAAGTCCATGTCGCCTGCGGCAATAGAAACCAGCAGCTATTTGCTGTTGACATTTTTCTCTACTGTTTTTTCTGCTCCATTGAAACAGCGGCGTCTTCATGTTTGTTCATCCACCTAGGGCTTTTATTTCTCCCCATTTCACAGTCTGTGATGTAAAGTTCCCGAGCAACACAAGATTTCACTCTCCACTGTCACAAAAGTGAGGGTATGTGTGGGTGAGTACATGGGTTTGTGTGTGCACAGCATGTAGCGGTGGTAAAATCTCTGAAGTGCTGCAGAAGGAGAGCTTTGATGTAGGTCTATCTAAAAAGAGTACTACCAGGTGTTCTCCATTTGGGACATGCTGAAGGTGTTTACTTCCATTGCAAATAACCTGCAGCATGCATCTTCCCTTCCATCACACTGAAACACGACCACTAATGATAGTAATAGTCTTGATGGAAGTCAAGTCATTGTGTGCAAGTGAAATGATGAGCTTGAAAGTGAAAGGAAGCAAAAGCGCTTTATAAAATAAATGCATCTGAGCTGAAATTGCCCTCCGACAAAAACAAATAAGCTCTCACCCCTCTGAAGAGTGTTTTATTTTTTAATAAAACACTCTTCAGAGGGGTGAGAGCTTTGTTGCTGCAGCTATCACATCTCATCCCCTTTGCAGTGCCCTTTGTGAAAACTCAGTTCTCACTGTGCTTTATCTCCAAGCAGCCATTTGGACCGACAATTCCCAGCATAGCTCCGTCAGGTTGATATCTCCCAGTGCGAGTGCTTATTTCCAATGCATCCTTTGCTTTTATTATAACAGTTATATTTAAAAGATGAGACCATGACAGAGACCAAGTGAGAGAGGACGATATAAAGAGCGAGACGCCAGGATAAAAGAATGGTTTTACATAATTAACTAGATAGAAGTGATTACAGCAGCTTATCCACAGAGTGCAACTGTGCGCATTCAGCCTCATTACCAAAGTAAAGACTCCAAACTGTGGCTGATGGCTTAATTACAGTCCCACAAATGACTTAAGAGTCATTACCGCAACTCACAAAACTTTTAGTGAACACAAATGTGGTCACCGGTGAAGCTGCTAGCTTTTTCATCTCATTCACTTAGTTGTCTTCATGCCCCTGATGACCAAACACAACCTTCTCACTTGCCTCTGGATATTGCTCTGGCCAAATTGCTTGTTGTTTGCCTCACTCCAAATTCTCACTTTTCAGTCCTCTGAACTCAAGTTCTTTATTTTCACATCCACAAAAATAGTAGAAAGTAATTGGCCTTTAAAATATTGGATGCAGTTAGATAGACAGGGGGTACAGTAAGTGCAACATTAATTAAATGAAACAGGATTTTAGTAGTAATAATAAAAGTAATCGCGCACTTATATATGAAAACAACTGTTAAACACACAGCAGTGAGTTAAAGTGCTGAACACAAAGGAAGATGGGGAGAACTTTAGTACTGTACTGTCTGGTTGGAGTCTGAAGTTATTCTTCCAGCTTCAGAGCCCCACAGAGGCAGCAGCAGAGTGTAGACTCAGCTCTTCTTAGGAGTTAGAAATGTCTGAAGCCAGGCACAGGGGCTTTCTTTTCTTCTCCAGCCTTCTTCTGCATTATTGAACCTTGGGACTGCCTCTACCCAGAGACTGGACACAGCCGAGAGGCTCCATGCGGATGTGATGAATCAATATATTGCATTGGAACGGTTAGCAAGGAAAGCGAGCAGGGACTCCGGCAGGATTGGATCAGATAAACTTCATTTTGCTTGAAACGCTTAACTTCCTGTTCCTCACTTATATATGTTGACACAAACAGAAGTCCTAGACACGTTTATTGTACACACATATACAAAACACACACACGGGCTCCCTCCCCTGAAGGCCTTCATTAGATAAAAGGAAAACAGCTCTTTCCAGGGCTGCAGTGCAATTATTCAGTGTAGTCAAGCATGTCTCTGTGTGACAAAGCAAATTGCTTTTTCGGTTTGCTGTTCCTGATACAGATAGGGCTTTCAAAATCTGAGGGGAAGCCTCGCGCCACTGCTCCCGACGCTGCAAGAGATACCGGCAGTTATTTACCCCACTGTGTGTGTTTGTGTTTACAGATGACTTTACGCATGCCTGTCTGTGTGTGAGTATGAGTGTGCAGACAGCAGTGCTTTGCTGTACGGTGTAGTGCTGTATGACAATCAATCAGCTTTACTTTATTGAATCTCAGTGGAGTCAGGCTTGATTGATGGAGCTGTAGTGTGATGTGGTGTGTTATGGTCCGTGCATGGAAACTACTTCCATGATTATCATGAGCAGCACCTGCTTAAATGGTGATGTTTTCTGCTTTCATGCTTCTGTTAATGTTTGCAAGTAGCTGCCTCTCAGTTTTATTTGTTTTGATGATCAGATGTTTTCATTTTAGAACCTTAAGTCATTTAACAAAGATATGACACGTTCTACTGTGCCTAAACACTCTTGACAAAATGTAAATGCAATCAGAGTGTTACGAGGCTCGTTGAAACTGCGGATCCTTAGTGATTGGTTGAGGTCATTTGCATGAAAACGACCCTGAGAAATACATGGCTGTTTTCTCAGGTCTGTCAGATGATTATCCTTCCCCTCATGTTAGGGTGAGTAAGAGAACTGTTTATGGCCACTGACTCCTTATTTATCGTTTTCCTGCTTCCTCCAGTTGGGCCCCAATCAATATCCAGGGACTTGGAGCAGGAGACGTAGACAGAGGACAAGTCATCTGGAGAGAGGCAGAGGGAGGGAAAGTGCAAGAACAGAGCAGGGAGAGGAGATGTATTTGTGCTGCCTGTCGCTTTGTGGCCACACACAGGGAGAAGAATGCTTATGGGAAGCTCCAGGAATCTCCTATGTGATTATGGAGCACGTCAATTGATTTTGTAATGATTTTTATCTTTGTACAATATCGATCAGCTGTAGGTTAGTCTGAAGTAATCCCAGTTTATAATAACACTTACAGCTAACTGGAATTCCAAAGGAGAGCAATGAAATGTTTTGTGAAAAATGAAATTGGTGTAAATTACAAGTATTTGGAAGCTTTATTTTTTACATTTCTTTTTGAGACGTTACTTAGACATATTAGATTTAACATAACAACTACATTGAGGCATATTTAGTGCCAATGTATCACTCTGGTGCTCTTAAGGGGATTGTGTTTATGAGAAAAGGAAGAGCTGGTTTTAACCCATTCTTGCTCTGAAGGAAATATTGTCATGTGCTCTCCTGCCACTAGTGGACCCTTGGGCAACATTACAGGTTAAAAAACCCAGAAATCTAGCTTGTGGTTAGTATGTTGCCATAGAAACATCTTGTTGTCATGCCGACAACATAGCCAGTATGTAATGTGAAAAAACAAGGGGATCAGACAACAGACATGCACTGTAAGCCCCAATAAGTAAACTTAACTCAAAAAAATTAGGGCAACTGATTGACTCAAGTATTTTAAGTTAATCAACTCAAAACTTACAATTTTCAAGAACTTAAATAATTGGATTAAGTACTACATGTACCTATTGGTTACAGTAAAATTAAAATGGATTATTAAGTCAACTCAAATATGTTCAGGTACTGTGACTTAAACATTTGAATTCACCTCTACTAATGGATTAAGTTACCAGAACTTAAAGAAATAAGTACTCAAAGTCTTTTTTTTTGGGTTAACAGAACTCAATATTTATTATTACAACCAAACCAAACCAAACACAATGACAGTCTGAACCCTTTAACTGTAAAACTCTAAAATGTAAAAGAGTTACATTAACAAGTATCAAATCTCTGGATGAGTAAAAGTGCAGCAACAACAACAACAACCAAACGCATAAACACACATTCACATTAAAATACCAAATATTTCTGATTAACTGGCATTAATAAAGTGCAAACAGTCATCCCTAAAAATCAAAGATACTTTGATGAATGCCTTAAAATGCCCCACTCCACACCTGTTCTTCAGATGCATTTCTACAGATGCATCATCAAGTCATTCTTGAGGGTCTGCAACTTGGGAGACAATTTACCATCTTCCAGACCAAGTAAAACCTTCTGTGTGAACTCGAAAGTGTTTGTCAGTCCTTTGGGATAGCTGAGGTGTAGTGCATAAATTAGTCCAAACATTACTAGGAATGCATCTGCAAGTCTGGGGAGGCTGACCACAATGTCATTTTCGATGACAACCGAGATCGTCACAGGCTGATAATGCACTTGACTTGTGCCATTGTCACTGGTGACAGTAAGGAGGGCCACTGCAACACCTCCAAGCTCTGGTTCGGACTCTTCCTAAATGAATGAAAGAGAGATAATAATCACAAACTGGGTACACACACACACACACACATCCAGAGGTGTCCTCTTGCAGATACACAGGAAGGGCATGGATGACGGTGGTACGCCTGGTGTTGATGTCGTGTAATTCCTATAACGATAAAAATATAAGCGTACAAACTGTTGACTGTGAAGTTTACTGAACAAACCTGTCAATCCAACAATCCAATCGGAACATATATCCACAGATAACCTGTTCACATCTTTAATGCAATCAGACAAACAGCAAAAACAAAGTGGGCTAATTGTAAAATTCAAAAGATATTTTTTTAATCTGTTTAACGTTAGATGTTCGACCTTTGAATTGTAAAAATAATCTCTTTACCTGTTCATCGTGGATTTTAAAAATGTCAGCCAAAGCCTCAGCTGTCTTCCCAGTTTTGGACGCCTTCTCTCTAAATATGGCCATCAGTCGAGGAAGATGGCGGTCAAAAGCAGCGTAGAATGTGTTAGGCAGATTCTGGTTGGTAATCCTTTGGAACTCTGCATACACCTATTTAAAAAACAGAGCAGAACATACAGCAATGTCAATTAGTCAGTTCAAAATAAATCAAACCAGGTTAAAGTGGTATCTTCCTTACAAATGTAATAGATCCTCCAAGTTTGACCAGTCAGTTCCTTCCCTGTGGCATGAACGAGAACTTCCCCTGGACTGTTCTTTTCCTTACATTACACCACAGGGAAGGAGCTGGAACTTTGAAGATCTATGACACTCCTCTATACAGCAAATAGCCACTATAAGAGTCACAGAATGTGCCATATGTTATCAATAAAGAAGAAAACAGGAAAAAGAGAGCTAATCCATATTACCTCAGACTCCATTTTGAGAGCAGGCCAGAGGTCCATGAGCTCGTTCACTGGCGGGCATGTCCTCACTATGGTCTGTCGCCGAAGTGCAAATGTGGTCTGCATCATCTTTTTAATGAGGGATAGGTCCATCTCAGTCTTCTTGACTTCCTCAAAATTGTCTGCCTCAAGTGCTCAAGACTTGAGGGATCCTCTCCTTGGGGAAGGTTGGGTAGAAAGTTGACTTCGGCTCGCTTGGGTCTTTTAATGTTGGAGTGTGGAGGTTCATTGTGAGGATTGCTTCTACTTCTTTTTCCATCATTTACAATGACCTCCAGACATCCAGCCTGTCTCATCTTGTTCCTGTAATTGCCCATCTTAAACTTAATGCTCTGCTTCCATCCATTCCACCCAGTCTGCGATCCTGCTTCTTTCAAGCAGGGATGTGTGGCCACAAGAGCCTCAGCTACCATTGCTATGTTGTTATCACTTGGGTAAGCCTTGAAGCCATAGATTGTAGATGCAAGCTTTTCTAATATGTCGTGCTTTAGGTCTCTTGTCATCTGAAAGTATGTGTTGTTCTTCTCAAATTCAGTGTTCCCTGCTCTAAGTTTCAGCTCAACATCAAATGAAAATGTGGGAACTAGAAAAGGACCTGGAGGCCATCTGCCTTGACGTTCTTCAGATGACACACTTGGAAGTGTTTCAGTTGATGCAAGAGAGCTGGAATCCTGTGCAAGTGAGATATGCACAACAGCTTTTTGGGGCAACTCCTCAATGTCAATGAGGGAAGTGAGTTTTCCATCAAAGTCTGGATCTTCGTATCGCAAACTGAAGTCAAGGTCTATTTCCAACTGTGCTTTTAGAATATGAATCAGTGCATCAACAGAGGCTGGTCGTGCATTGAGTTTTACTTTTCTAACCCGGCCCGCCGTCTCAACAACACGAAGGATCATGGGTTGTGGGGATTCAGCTGCCATTGTTGCCATTGCTAACGAAAAAGAGACATTCAGTGTGTTAAAAGGTTATTATTAAAATATACAGATTATGAACTGCGCGATTACAGAGTAATAAATAAAGATACTACTCACCATTGGCTGTCCTCAGTTCTGTTTCACTTGCAAGAACCGCTTGGGTGTCAACAGCAGCGAGCCGCCTATCTTGTATGCTGAGAGTGGGACTGTATCATTGAGACCAGATTGCAGGTGGATCGAAAGACTTGTCCGTGTGGCTAACAGCTCATAAGACCGGATATGTTCTACATACCAGGAGTCATAATCACTACAAAGAAAAGACACACTGTGATTCACAAGGTAGATCTGTTCTATTTTGCAAAATGTAGACAGTCCACCACTGGCTCCAACAGACACAAACATTCCACAGACATAGTCAGTGCCATCAATGGTCACATTTGATGTGTGGTAGATTGTGTCACTTGTTGTTTGTCTTCTTATGTGTGCCTGAACTACTTCTGGTAGAGCTGAGACTAGAACAGAGTCCACCCTGGACGCTTCTGTTTTTGGCTTGAAAAAAGATGGTGCAGCAAGATGATAGGCCATCATGTGTTGGTGTCTGATTGCCATTGTCTTCAAAATATTTTTGAAGTTTTGAGCGTCATGTACCACTCTCTTGAAAAAGCGGTGTTTGGCCTCAAACCGCATGGTCCACATGTGCAGCAGGGGCCCAAAGCACTTGACTAGGGTGGGATAATGTTCCACATAGTGATGTTTAGGACGAAGCCTAACCTCAGGGAAAATCTCGAGCAGTGCCTGCCTATGATTACTGATTTTGCACTCAAAATAGTCTAAGGTTTCATCAGTAAACGATGGGCACAATGCTAACTCCACCACCTCTTTCAATTCCATCAGAACTGCCCATGCACCATCACCATCTGGTACTACACTGCCAACAAGCAATGGAAGCAGTCGGAGCAGAGTAGCATTTTCATGCCCATTGCCTCCTATTGTTCCTCGAGACTGAAATGTTTTGGGAATTGGCTGAGGTCTATTCACTTTATCAGTGTGCTGATACGGGAATGATGCAATCTTTTGGTTCAAATACTCTAAACTGAAGTACTTCAGCCGGATCATCTCCTTAATGCAAAGAGAAAGCTCCACAGGAACGATACCTTCCAGAAGATCATGTAGTATATCTGGAGGAAAGCCTGTGATTGGATGGAAGTAATTCAGGGACTCACGCAAGACACAGCCAGCTTTAACACCAAAGTGGCTTTTCAAAGTTTCACTTTCTTGAACATGTTGTACATGAAGGTCGTGGCTGGCTTTGGTTCTCTGAGAAAACTCTTTCTCTCTGACTTCAGTTGCTTGAAACTCTTCTCTTGTGGCCATACAGAATCTGCAAAGATAACCTGCTTTAAATGACTCTACAAAGCCACTTAACCCATGGGCAGCCAGATTGTCTGCAGAAACACAAAATATGGTCCCTTTGATATTCTGACCAACTCTTTCAATGAAGACACCATCCTCCTCAAGAATACGAACATCATGCAGCAATGGAGCAAGCACAGCTGCATATCCATACTTACGGAGGTCTGTCACTTTTACCAGTATTGCTAGTTGTATAGCATGTAATGCTGATCTGTATTTTGGTGACACGTTGGCAAGGACCCAGTATACAGCACAAAGTTTGTGAATTTTACGTGATGTGCCAAGCGGGTTGGCAATTTCAAGGTCATCGATATATAGCTGAAGTGGTAGGTTGAGATCCCCTGTTGACAGTAACTCATTTTCAAGGAAATGAGAGCCATCAGAGCATGACACATATTGACCAGGCTCAGTATTTGGTTCAGTAATCTTGTTAAGAATGTCTGTGTTTCTAAACAACTCCTGAATCATTTGAAGGATCGGAACATACATGACGGTATGTCCAGGTTGCTCCAACTGATACTCTACTGGCATTACACATGGATAGTTATGCTCAATAAAGGTTTTTCTGCGCTTGTATGAAGACAACTCTGCACCTTTAGAGGTAGCAGTAAATAGAATGTTTGAGTCTACAACAGCACTAACAACCTCATCCAGTGTAGGTTCTGCAATATTGTGACCATTTCTCTGCAATATGTCACCAACTGCCTCCTTTATCAATGGCTGAGATAAGGAGAAGATCTGATTCAAGTGGTCCACTATTTCTTGTGTGGCTGTGTTTGAGACATGGAGGATAGCCTGCATCTTTAAGAATAAGGATGATACATTCATTTTGAGTTGATGTCTTAGATTGACAGTGTCACATTGATCATCATCCCCCACTTCTGTACTCTGTCCTGGACATTCTTCATCCAAATCACCAGTAACCTCTGAAATACTGGCTTGGAGATTCTGGGGATCCTCACTGACAATGGCACTTTGAAAGTCTGATGTAAGACTTGCTTGATGTGCTCTACTTTTATGGGAATTGAATGAAGAGTACACATTTGTGCTATAGTTACAATCCCTATATGGGCATGTCACTGTTTCATGGTTTTTTAAATGCCTTCTGAGATGACAGAAAACAGATTCAGAAAAAGGTTGCTGAAATGTGCATAAAGGGCATTTAAATAACGCAGTCTCCCGACTCTGCTCTGCACTACTGCTAAGTTGTGCAGTATGTGTTCTTGACAAATGAGTTCTCAGTGCATTAAGCGACTGAAATGTACACATACAATCATTATAGAGGCATGGAAGGGGGCTAACTCTGGAAAAGTGGCCGTGCTGCAGTCTGTAGTGTTTAAATAATTGTGGTCTGGAAGAGACAGAAGTTGAACACAACTTACATTGCCAAATCATACTGGACCCAGCGAGCTGAAAGGCAAGAAAAACAATTGTCAGAAAGTGTAAGCCTCCATCAATAATATTTCATTCAGAATTACTTATACTTACAACTGAATAAAAGTTCAATACCAGTATCCAACCAATATCAGGTTACAAAAACATCACCAACTATGACAATTTTTCATCTATCGTTTTAACAACCTACTTTGGATGAAACTTCCCCAAAATACTTTCAGGGGGGGAGGGGGGAGATGTCACCACCACAGCAAATACTGTTCTAAAATGTAACACTTTAAAATATCTCTGCGAGCGAGCAAACCGCTGCACGCGCTCTCTCTCCCCCTCTCTTAGGTAGTTCTTATTATACATCCATGATTTTAGGTTGCCATCAAGTTTGGCCAGACTATAATACATTTCTAATGTTAAATAAATGAAAAATATTCACAGTTAATACATTTACAGTTTATTATTTATCTAAATTCATAAACTCAAGTACTATACTTACAATTTTGAGATACTTGTACTTTACTTAAGTATGTAAATGTTTTGCTACTTTGTTCTTCTACTCCTCTACAATTCAGAGGTAAAAGGTGTACTTTTCCTCCACGATATGTATTTAATCCCTTTAGTTACTTTACAGATGTGGATGAATGATGTGAAATATAATCAAGTGTTAATTCAGACTTTAGTTCCACCTGGAGTAAATTCACCAGCTACCCTGCAGTCTACAAAGTACTTCAGACTAGCTGCACCTTCACCAGCTTTGAGAACACTTTCATGATCAATCATTATAAACATATCATATATATTATTCTGAAATGGACCAATCTGCACAAGGACTACTTTTACTGTCGCTACTTTCACTATATTTTGATGAGAATACTTTTCTACTTTTACTTGAGGAACATTTTGAATGCAGTACTTTTACTGTAACAGAGTATTCCTACACTCTGGTACTTCTACTTTTACTCAAGCTGCTGAAGTTAGACCCGTGGCGGAGCAGCAGAGTTCACCTTCATCACCAATGTGTATTTTAACTAGTGATAATTAACTTGTATTTCTAAACAACACATCTTACATTCAAGTTGAAATACACAAGGGATACACTTTATGTTTTTAACTATATTTTAACTGTTTTCAACCACTTTTAACAGTTATTCTTAACATGAACATGAACAGATATTGCAGTCAGCATGTAGCAGCACTACAGCTAATGAAACAAATTAAATAACTAAAAGAGAGTGGTTTTAAGTAAAAGAGCAATGCTCTTTTAATATCTATGCGATCAGCTTCTGTTCTATGGAACTAACACGTGGTGTTAGCCATTAGCTTCTGCTAGCGTTTAGCATCAACTCAGTTAGCGCTAGCTAGCATCGCTAGCTCGCGATTAGCATAAGCTAACGATCTTATGGTTGAACAATGATACAATGTGCACCATAGTACATCAAAAACATTAGACATCAGTTTCATAACCCCGATTGGTTTTTAAATGAAATGTATCTCATAATAAACAACAAAAACGGACTGTCATTGTCATATTAGCAGGCTAGCCCTTCAGTGCTAACAAGGAGCTAACAGCCTCAACTCACCGGAGTTTCTACACTTATAAGACGACACAGCCGGCCGTCTAGTTCGGGTTCACACAGGGGTTCTTGCAGGTCAGAGTTTGTCAACTGATATAGTTGAGAGTACAAATAACACTTAAAATACTATTAATATACTAGGAGCTGCTCAACTTGGTGTTCACAGGAGAGAGAGAGAGAGAGAGAGAGAGGCGGAGTGATTCGCGGCACTCATTAGCATGGGTGTACATTCTAGAGTGCTCCGTGCAGAAACAACATGTATTCATACATCTAAATGACATAAAGGGGTCGAGTAGCCCTATATTTCATATGGGTTACATAAGCTACTGCTTAATACATTCTTAAACATCCATTGTATTGGGGAAATGTTAGTATGGTAAATGATGAATTAATGGACAACCAAATGGACAAGCGTTCACTACCGAGCCTGTTTATAACTGACAACGTTATATTCAATTTAACATTACCTGTCTCTGCTCTGCTCCGTCCCGTGTGTGTGGCCTCACGCTCGTTGAAACCGTACAAAGAGGTTGAAACCTGGGTGAAGGAGAGTGTTAACTTTAGCAGCGGGTCTCTTAATTCAGCGGCAGCGAGGAGCACGGAGGGAGCACACACAATCCTCCGCGCCTCGTGGTTTACAGTGTATGAACCATAGACTGGAACGAACACGTTAGCTTGCTAACTGTTAGCAACAAGTTTCGGTTTGAGGAGTGACCGTGTTAAATAGTGACTTTCAGTCCAATGCGTTCGGTGTTGCTCGTAGTAAATCAAGTAAATGGTTGGGTATATTATGACACACATTTGAGTATAAATTGATTAAACTAACATTGAAGGCTTTTATTAGGAAACCTACCCGTTCTGTTAGTGTTTCAACGGCTGCCGTCACGAGCATCCACAACCACAATGCATTTGGCTGAACTTTTTGAATACATAATTAGCTTAGGGGCAATGACATTTTTCATCATGTTTTAATGAACATTTCAACGTACAACAAAAAGTGACAGCCCTACTTTGACACCAACAGTTTCCACAACTACATCTCTTACTACAAGTTAACATTACATTAACTGCAAATAATTAAGGCATTTTTGTGAATCTGCTGACTCAACCTCTGGCTAATGCTAGCTAACATCCATGTATCTGGCTAACATCAACACTCTCTTTCACATGTTTAATCTCAAAATATTTAAAAAAGAGAAGAAATATGAATATTGCACTTACAGTGAGACCAATGATGCTGATTACCACCGGAAAGTGTGGAAATTAAGTGTGAAGATCCACCTTATTGCAGGTATTAGCCGCATGTGCTGCATCCCACTTTCGACGGTTAGTCACATCAGACACACAATAAGCATTAGAAATGAGTACAGTTCAATGTATATGTTTAAGTGATGCTTACTTAATCCGCCAAATAGTTCAAGTTAATCAAAGATTATCAGTTTAGTTAACTCAAAAAGGAAGAACAGTCACAGGAACTGAATCTATTGAAGTTAGTAGAACTTTTTATTTTATTTAAGTTTACACTAATTAATCTATTTAATTATTTTGAACATTCGGGTTTACAGTGTGCTTACGAATTTTCTGTAGGATGGTTCCTTTGAAAATCAATCACCTCTCAGGCTGTGAGTGCACAATGTTCAGACATCAAGACTTTGGAAGATGCATTAGTATTAACATGTATGTTGAGTTGGTTCAGGATGAAAGGCATGGAGGGAGTGGGAAAGTCGGAACGAGGCACAGGTTGACACTTAAAAAAAGGTAAGAGAAAGGGATTTGGCTTGAAACTGGAAGTAGAAGAGAGGGATTTAAGGCTCTGGTTCCACAGAGCATTTCCTGCTCACTACAAGCAGCCTGAAGAACCCTGCACGGACACTTCAAAAATACTCATGATGTATGCCGGTCAGAGCTGTCCATATGTGCCTTGAATATCTGATCAACTCCACTGATGTAGCTCTGCGTCTGCTTGAGGGAAGGATAGAGAGATGGGAGGAAGCACCAAAAGAGACTGATGAAAAATGAGGCATGGAGTGATACAAATAGAAAAGCAAAGGTTGAGATGAAAGAAAGAACAAAGAGACAGAGAGAAAAGAGGGACATTTGGTATATGAACATAGACTGACAATTGAATGGGAATTGCTTTAAAAAAAAAGGCCAACAAATGGGGAGAGAGTGAACGAAGGACAGATAAATGAAGAGTGAGGCTGAGCTGTGTTGGGCCCTGTGGAAGTCACTGACCACTCTAATTATCCTCTATTTTCTTCAAACGAGGCTCAGGCATTGTGAGTCGCTACCCTGGGATACAACCCGCTCCTCATTTTCTCTGAGATTCAATTCCACTCCATCCTCCCCTGTCTTTTACATATAAAACACTTTCTTCAATTATTCCTCTGACGTTCATGTCTGTATTATTTGACGCCTTTGAGTATTCAGAGCGACTGCTCATTTCGCCCCACTCTAGTGTGACTAGAATCAATCCCAGGCTCATTCCAAGATAGGCTGGAAGAGTGTATGTGTGTGTGTGTGTGTGTGTGTGTGTGTGTGTGTGTGTGTGTGTGTGTGTGTGTGTGTGTGTGTGTGTGTGTGT
This sequence comes from Pseudochaenichthys georgianus, assembly GCF_902827115.2. Classification (NCBI taxonomy): domain Eukaryota; kingdom Metazoa; phylum Chordata; class Actinopteri; order Perciformes; family Channichthyidae; genus Pseudochaenichthys; species Pseudochaenichthys georgianus. The sequence goes on from NC_047510.2 coordinate 19,138,548, forward strand.
GTGTGTGTGCGCCCTGTGTGGATAGTTGTTTGTTGAGTATGATTGAAGACAAGACACAGAGCGAGATTGGAGAAAAAGACAGACCAGCAGAGGGAGGGCGATATAATTTTAAGGGAGTGTGCAAATGAGTGTGTGTGTGTGTGTGTGTGTGTGTGTGTGTGTGTGTGTGTGTGTGTGTGTGTGTGTGTCAAGCCAAGGAAAGAAGTGTGTAAGTGTGTGTGTTTGGTGTAATGAAGGTGTTTCCAGCTCATGCTTGCCCTGCTCGCTCCCTTGTGTAGGACAGCATGGTTTATTTGAGATCAAATGAGGCTACAATTACACGGTGGATGCTTTTGTCTCTCAATCGATCACAAACAAAAGGAGCATTCCATCAGAGGCTTTTACCTAAAGTTGCTGCTGCATGCATTGCCATCTATTGTGCACTGGCTCATTGTCACTTTGCCTCGAATCCAACAAGAATTGGAAGTTGTCTTAAATAATGGTACAAAAGTGGTTTCCAAATTGATGCCGTCCGCCCAAATAGACGTTTAGCATCAAAGTGAACATTGAGTGATCTGTCTTTATTTGAGACCATTTCTCACCCCAAAAAAAGCATTAACTGGCGGTTGGAAGAGTAGAAGTTTTCAGATTAAATCATGCATTAGCATGCACATGAATATGTTTGCTACATCACCGCTTTCAGAGACAGTACTGTGTATTATTATCACCATCATGAGATGTCTGCGGGTTGAAGCAATTAGAGTTGCTTGGTATTTAATGAACTAGAGCATTTTTGAAAAGTACATCTGTGTTTTGAGGTGTATTTCAGTTGAAGTTAGATAACATAATAATAATAATTCCTTACATTTATTATAGCGCTTTTTCAATTACTCAAAGCGCTTTACATATACACACATTACACATATATCATACATGCAATGGTCAGATACTGTGGACAATACCCACAGGAGCAAGTTCAGGTGAAGTGTCTTGCCCAAGGACACACCGGCTTTACAGACGCAGCAGCGGCGGGTTTCACCCCTTGATCTGATGATCATTGCACAGCGCACTGCGCCACACCGTCCATCTTCACGCCTCGAAGTCATCGAGGCGCTTTTTCAAGTACACATTGGTATCATACATGTACTGTGGACAATACCCACAGGAGCAAATCCGGGTGAAGTGGCTTGCCCAAGGACACAGCGGCCTGACGCAGTGGGGGCGGGAGCGGGTTTCGAACTGGAGTTCCCCAGCACTCCCCCTTGATCTGATGATCGGATGCACAGACCACTGCGCCACCCTGTACATGTACATTATGGAAAATGAACTGTCTGGCCGAGTTAGACTAACTGTAGTTCACAAGTTTTCTTCACGATTATCTGATGTGACACCTGATTGCAGACCCCCAACATGTCTCTGCAGCTTACCTATTATTACATGCTTTCCTGTCTCGTCCCCTCTGGTGTATTTGCTTGAAATGACTCCCTGCTGACTTAAAAAGCCTGTTGATGATTGTTTTAAGTTAACTGCCCAGTAAGCCTTCCTGCCAAGTCCTTTATTAAGGTTTGAGTCCAGTGTGTGTCCAGTTACCAGTCACTGTAAGACATAGGCAACACAACGAAACAGAGCAACATAAGCCTGTGAGATGAAATTCAAGTAGTTAGTGTTATTTGAACCTTTGTTTTTGTTTTTGGATTGAGTTGTTTGTCAGGGGTACTTTACAACGCGGCAATATAATGATTCAATGCATATTCATTTCGACTGTACTTTGGATATGCTTGTTGAGTTACAACTATCTTGGTCAACAAATCCAATAAAGTACGTTTTAATTTAGAGGAAAGCACATTCAAATCAATACATGTCACAACACATTTGTATTCAAAACGGATCCTAATTTAGATGTTGTGCTGCTTTTTGCTATAAGTTATTCAGTAACTAAGTTTGTGTTTAGTCCATTGATGATTGTAATATCAGTGACAGACAACCAACAAGTACAGAACCAGTGCAAATATGCTCCAGCTACATACATACAGTATCTTTTGGACATGCCCCACTCTATGTGCATTTGTTTAGCAATCGTCAACTAATTTAAAAAACATGAGTTTCAAAGAATGATACAGTTGTAGGTGAATGCAGCCCACTGGCTTGCAAACGCTCTGTTACTCTATTTATGCATTTTTAAACTATTCCATTTCGAAGTGACAGAAAAGTTATGAAATCTACACTTCTATTTAAAGTATCTAGGTCACCTTGTGATTTCATTTCGATTTTTACTGTAAAGGTTGTTAAAAGTAAAGCGAGAAAGACAATAGGTGACAGATATTCTTAAAAATAAGTTTGAAACCATTTAAAAAGTGTTCGTGTTTCTTCTTTGGCTTAAGACTTTTTTCCTTTTGCACTTTGGGCCTCATTCAGAATTTACATCTGGCAGGTATTTCCATATTCAGTGAGGGGCTTGGCCCTGTGGGAGTGGTGTGAGCACATAGCTAATAGCCACACACGTCTAATGCTGTCAGGGGGGAAAGCAGGATCGGCCTCAAAGCACAAGGGATCCAGATGAAGGAGATACACTCTGTGTGTGTGTTTGTGTACGTGCGCTGGTCCGTAGCACATCTGCATGGTCTTGTGCATACACTGTGTATGTATTTTCATGCGTGTGTGTGTTTATGTGCAAGTGTGCGTGCACACATAGAGGAAGGGCTGCTGTTCCAGTCTGCTTTGCTGACAGACAGTCTCTTGGTTAATGAGCAGCTGTCGGCCATCACTATTCATGAACCCTGTCACTCACCTCCGCTCGCAAAGCACCAGCACCTGAAACCCCTAGTCTCTCATTAGCACTGCAGCAGCATAGGAGCACACATCAACACAGTATCTGTAACATAAGCATACATTAATTGTACAACATGACTGTAATACTCACTCACATGTCTAAAGATAAGGTAACAAATCGTACAGCTCAGTGAAGCCCACATCTTCAATTCAAATTGTGGTTTAAACAGAATAGATTCTGGTTTGTTCAGGGAGCAAAGCATTTAATCATTACATTGCTGCTCTTTCAACTAATACGAAAAAAAGGCGTGCATATAGGACTTGACAAAAAATGGCTGTTTGATGTGTCCCAGAGGAAATAGATAGAGAACCGGGGTTCAACTAAAGACCCCTGCCTCTGCTGTACTATATGTGACAGTCATAGACAATTACGGTTGCTTTAAGTTAACACTGGCCTGCTTTAAATTCTATACACCCATCTTTATACCCTGAAGAAACCGGTAAGGACCGCATCAAAGTATGGGAATGTTATCATCAAATGGAAGAAGAAACTATTTAATAATCTTCTGTAATTATTTAGAATTTGAATATTAAAATGTTTGAATGTTAAGGCCTTAGAAGATAGCAACCAATCAAATTATTATCTATTAAACTCAAGGTGTTCTGTTGATTGAAAAGCGTTCTTCAAATGCAGTGATGATAACAGTCTTCCCAACTCTCTCTGATTACCTCTGTGCCAGGGAATTCACCCCGGAACTATTCAAAGCCACTATTGTGTGACTTAATGTGAGTTTGTAACGTGTGTGTGTGTGTGTGAGAGTGAGAGATGAAAGAGTTTTTTTGCAAGTACTATATACAGTATGATAAAAGAGAATAACTATTCTGAAGTAGCAAAAAGTTATTGAGAAAGACAGACATAGAAAGTGAGTGACTTCAGGAATAATTCTCGTTTGCAGATTCAAAATATCGCTTCATGTCTCAGGTCTGTTCTGAATTATTGAAGAGCAGCAGAGTCAAGCCCAATTGTAATCATTACGTGAAACATATGAAAGCATAATTCAAACGTTGCCAGTTGCACTGACAAGGGGAAATACAATGCCATTTCCCTTCAGCAGGTGTATTGATTAAGAGGCCTTATCTGTTTTGCTGGCATTAGTACAGAGATAACCCGGCATAGGTGATTTTGAACAAGTGACAGTAAACATATTGCCGCCTCTAACCACGATATGCTTTTCAGCACCCTCGTAGCTCAAACAAGATATTTTCTCCAAATCTCAGTTTACATTAAATAAGGCTTTCCTGCATGGTCTGTCACACAAGGCGTTCTGCTTGCCATGCAGTTCACCTCTGCCTTTGCAATATTTATTGCAAAAGGCCTGGTGTCCATGAAATTCTGCTACATCTGATTCTCCACGATAGAATAAGAACCGCATCGGTGGCACATTGATTATTCACACAGAAAGAGACCAGGAAATGAAGGGACAATAGAGCAAAAGGGTTGGAGGGGTAGATCTTTGTTGCATTCAGGACCTCAGACAACAGAACCAGACTTATTGAGCTGAATGGAAACGATTCGTTTTCTCTGGATTTTCAACTGAGGTCTGAGCAAGTGTGTACTCCCACAGCTGAATAACTCAGTCGCTGTCTCTCTCACACTTTTTCCATCGTTGCCTCGTTTGATTAATGGGATAAAATCATCTCTATTGAGCAATAGGATCATGCTGTCACCTCTCTTTCTCTCTCTCTCTCTCTCTCTCTCTCTCTCTCTCTCTCTCTCTCTCTCTCTCTCTCTCTCTCTCGCTCGCTCGCTCTCTCTCTCTCTCTCTTTCTGTCCGGCTTACTCTCATTCCCTAGCAAATCAGAGAAACACACACACAAAGCCCAACACAGATCCCCTGCGATTATACCTCCTGTTTTCCTGATCAGGGCTAAGTTTCATTAGCACTGTCTTCCTTGGATTTATGAACAGCTGTGCATGTTTAAATTGGCTTAGTGATTCATACAACACAGGCCTGTCAAGCAGACGACTATCGCTCTTTTCCTCTCTCTTCCTGCTCTCTCATTGTCATCATACATCAATTTCCCTCTGTGTCTCTCTCCCACTGTGGTAAATAAGACACCACTGATTACTTTGTCTGTCTTGGGGAGCTTGCAGATAACTCGACCATCCTTTTACTGGGGACTAAGTAAAGTGATGATGGCACAGCTGTAGCGGTTGCTGCTCTGGCAGTGGCCACTGTGAGCTGCGGTAAATTAGGAGAAGAGTGTATGTGTCTTGTGTGTGTTGGAGGCGGCAGGGATGTTCTCAAGCTGTGAGTATGAATATGGGCTCCGTTTCTGCCAATAATCATCTTTCACACTCACAGGGCCCATGGCTTCCGAACCACCACAGAGCTCTTTGTCCACTCACCTAGGGATTTATATCACACCTTCCTCGGCTTCAAGTCATTTTTTCAAACTGATTCACTAATGTTAGCTTTACCGATAAGCGCTTTTGATGGAAGAGGCTTCTGCGGAAAAGATTCCCCCCACCCTTCCAATCCTGAGATAAAGGAGCCGTGGATGGGATCATGGCAGCAGAGGCGCTTGCCTGCACACTAATACGAGTAACCCCTGCTTAGCCGAGTGCTCATGATTTCACATACCCACGCAGTCACATTTACAGATCTACGCATGAAGGAGCATGTTCAGCACACAAGATTAGATGATACAAAGTTATTTCCTGCCACTTGGCTAAACTGAGATAAACTGAGAATACATATACACACACATCAGTGATGTGGAAAATAATGTTTGCATTTATCTACTGTGACACAACATCCGGATTTGGGTGGATGTATTGAAACCAAGGGGTTATCCCTGATCACCCGGAAATCCAGATATTTCCAGTGACTCTCTTCTCTTTTAATGAACTGTCTAATTTGTAGATTTCTCACTGTGACTTTGTGACACATTCAGTTTAGTCATAATCAATGTCACTGGAGGGAAGCCGAGACCATGGGAAACTGCAGGGGAATAAGAAGGGAGACTAGACAGTCCAAAACATCTCTAATATGTTCTACTCCAGAATAATGAGACAGAGATGTGAGAAGAGCAAATGAGAGCGAGGGAGTCAGAGAGAGAGAACAGCAGGGGCATGGAATAAGGGAGGCAATCTTGTTTCCAATATGCAGCAACTGAGGATCCTCCTGAGTGCTGCCTGTGCGTTACACTAATGTACTCCTGGGCCAAAAATAAGCTCCTCAACGCCAACTATAGACCTTAAAGCGCTGCTCAAATGTTACAGAACAGCAATGCAGAGTTGGCCAAGAGCAAGTTCAGTATTCTCAATCAGATAATGTTTGCAGATCAGAGTGCATCTGGTTACTTTGTTAACCTCTAGATTGAGAAGGTGAGACAGAATATATAAAAGTCCTGCATTAAAAGACAGGGGAGTAAGAGCAGTACAGGGGTGGTGTCTTCCAGAAAAAGTGTGCCCAACAAAAGAGTTCAGCAATCCTTTGAATTTCGTTACAATAAATGTTGTTTGAGCTTCACTGACAAAGTAATGAAATGTCAAAGTAACAACTATTATTTTGTTATGTTAGTTGTTGTTAGTTCCTTTGTATGTAGAAACACCTCTTTGGGAAAGATCAGGTTGTGGTATATTAATATGGTACATGTATAAAGAATTACAACTATTCAAAAATACATAGATATATACAGTAAAAGCTTCCTGCTTTCTTCCATATCATCTCCATATATACCATGCATTGTTACATATTGTTGTCATTACGCCTCAGCTCCTGCGACAGATGCTGCAAGCACGTGATGTAACAGGGAGGTTCTCTAAATGTGGCACAACCCTACGGATTGAAGAATAAACTGACTGTATTTTGATGGTCAAGTGTCGGGGTTACTGTGAGTATTTGATACACATGTCTAAGAGGAAAACATTAGAGACCATATTGGACCAGCCACAAAACTGCTGGTAATGATGAGTGTAAACTGCACATTGATTTGTGGTACGAATGATATAACCGAACATAAGACAGTTTAGAAACACCAGAAAGAAATAGTTATTAAAATGATATCATTGTGAGTAAGTGTATGGCGTCATCAGAGATATAACTGAAAGGCTTTTGTACAATTATTTGTTATTGTTGTCTTTCTCAGGCACAGGGATTTAACAGAGATTCTATAACCCTCCACTCACACTTCCCAGCATTGTTGTTTATATGTCGTACGCATTGCAAGCATAAAATAACAATTTTCCTCACAGGATTTCCTGGATTAGCTGAGCTACGGGATCAGCTGGATGAAGAGCTCTTCAGTGCTTTGTACAAGCTGGTTTATATCTGTGCAGTGGAGAGACTCACTGGTTTCCAAATGATTGAGAGTTTATTCTTATAAACACAAGTAGTTACTGCAGCAATGCTATCTAACAAAGGTTCGGCTCTGAGCAGAATACGTGCAAGACTTTGGAGACACTGTCACAGGAAGTGTGGGCACCAGGGGGAGAAATGTGAGGAAGGGAAAAGGGCATAGTGCTGTGGAAGAACCATATTGTCAGTCACACTGCTCATCTGCTTTATCATTATTCTGAGTTAGTGGCAACAGATGACCTTTCCTGGTCAAGAGCTTACTGTGGTTGCAATTCAATTGAGTCGAAGGGAGCAGAAAGGAGAAAGACAATAACCTTTATTCTAACATTGACGCTAACCTTGAACAGTGGGCCCCAAAGGGGATGAGCGACTTTTACTGTAATGTGTGCGATAGAATAGGCTTCTGAGCGTGCATGCATGTATGTATGTGTTTATTGTGTAAGCACAAGAGTCTGTGCAGATGGAGCAAAAAGACATTCTTGCTTGTGTTTGTTGTAGCAGCAGAGATATGAAGTCAGACGTAGAGAGAGAGAGAATGCGTACAAAGAAATTCAGGCACTGCTTAGAAATAAAGCACTCATTGCGACTTTAACCATTTATGCTTGTCTTTTCTTTTATAAATATATACCCATCAAAAACAGCTCCAACTCCACTAAATTGACCAACTCTCGACGACCACATTTCTCATCCTCAGCCATTACTTTACTGACCTCTTCTCTGTTCCTCACCATCCATGTTTACCCCACCTGGGTTTTCTCTCCAGCTTCTCCCTCGAGGACTTAAACAGAACTAATTGAAATAAATTAACTGAGGAGCAAATCATAGTTGATAACATCGGCTGTGTGGATGCTGATTGCAAGCTTGTTGAGGGAATGTTTTAGAACTAGTTGATAATGAAGAGCCTTGTTTGTATATTGCACTCTAACTGGACCGAGCAGACAGCCACATTCTCTCATGGATATTTTTATAACCCAGCTGTAAGGTCTGGAAAGGAAAAAGATAACATCATTATTTCATTTTTGTTTTTATTCGCACATCAATTTTTGACAAATGAATTTGTTTTTCATTTAAGCAGCCGGTTACTGCTCATTAAGAACTCAGAATAACTGTACAGTATACAAAATTAGTACAACAAACACTATTCACAGGAGGAGCAGAGCAGGATCTGACAGAAGGAGAGGAGTTCATTACTGGAATGTTTAAATGCAGTGAAACAAATATAACATTGGGAGTATTTTACTAAATTACACATACTGGGCACACAGTCTACTGTTAAAGACGGAGGAGGTAGACTGAGCATTAACATTTCATTCGCTCAAGGGAAAATCGTTCATAAAATGGGATTCACATTCATATGTTAATGTTGTAAAATTGACAGCTCCATTTGTAAATTTGAAGAAGTCTCTGTTAAGGCTGACATGCTGAGCTAACTGCAGTTAAAGGATAATCTAAAAACAAATCATGGAGTCCGTGAATAAAGGTATAATGGCATGATAATTGCACCCATAGTAATTTAAGAACAAGTTGGTTCTTGACTCTACAATTTTCTGAAAAAAAACAATATATTATTTTGTTTCTTTTGTCATCTTTTTATTTTGTTGTGTACCATACATGAACTAGTCTACAACTGCACTGTGTTGCAGTATGACAATAAATGATTCCTGAACACTTAAAGAAATACAAAATATCTACAATGAATCTCAAGTTCTCGAAATATTCCTTGATGGCACCATTCACTTTAGACTTGATGCTATTAATGCTAGTCTAGGTAGAGAATTGTGGAATGGTGTGATATAAATGTGGTTTAGGATGGATCTTAACTTTTAAAGCTATCAACCACATTGCTCTGAATTGTGCCTAACTGCTTTTCACTGGCCCTGTGAAATTGGCACAATCAGCCAGAAGATGTGCAAAAAACACAGTATACTAGTCCCCGGCCTCTGAGGGTGTTTCCTGCTGAAAGAGCAATAACCCTCTCCCGCTGTAGTTCTATAATCCTGCCCACAAAGACACACAAACACAGTGACACAAAATGAACAGAATCGTCTTTAGCACCAGTGACGAGCAAATCATGTCAAATTAACGGCATCATACTTTGTCAAAATGTCAACATATGAACAAAACTGAGAAACAAAGTGTGGCGTAAAAGCAAAAACAGGTTATGTCAGCAGTTATAAAATGCTTTCAAGAGATGCGTGAAATGTCTTTGTATAAAGAAGTGCAGTTAAGCCGAGAGACAGTTTTAATTAGCATGCTCTTTATTCTTGCATTGAAAAATCCCAAAGCCTAGTTGCTCAGGTATGTAATCACAAGTTTATAGCACAGTAGAAAATATTTGAGTCTGACATACTGTATATAGGACTGTAGTCCTTATAAACACGGATGGCTCAAAAAGCTTATAATTAAGCCTATGGAGGAAACCAGTCAAATAAAGGAAACAACCTTATCCGTTCAAGTAAGTGTTGGGTTCAATAACTAGCTACGCCTATTGAATACTAATCAAGGTAATTCACTGAGCAAACTGCAGTTGAAGGGTAAAAAGGACAATTTATCATTCTTGCACGCAGGTAATTAATTATGCTGCTTGTGTGGAATTAATATGCTAGGCTAGTTCACAACTGCTATGCAATTGTCATTAGAGTGAAATCTAAGCATGCAAATGAGTATGACATCGTCTCTGATTTATGCCGTCGCAGTCTTTGTAAAACATTAGGTAGCAACCAGTTCATCTAAGGTCTGAAAAGTACCACTTAACAGACCCATACACAGAATGACAGACTGTTATTCTCTCGATCGGACACATTTGTTTTGTTAGTTGTCTTGATAAGTGGTCATCGTAAAGTGGTGCGGTCCTCATTATTCTCAAGGATAAATTAAAGCACAACAGTAAGAGAAAAGAAAAGAAAAACACTTAAATATATCAAATTGGAAATATTTCCCTTTGGTAAATGTGCTTTGTTCCCATTGGTACATGTCCTCTTTCTTGCCTTTCTTCTTATTGTTGTTAAGCCATAGAACATATTTCATTGGCCACGGTAGGGTCTTAAATTAATACCACTAACCCAACACATACAGGAGCAGGATATAATAAATATTGCTTGGGGAAGCAGTTCAAGTCCAATTTCTTTGAGTAAAACTTGCTGTGCAGGTCTTTTTGTTGTTGTTTGTGAATGGCAAGATGTTAACCATTGAAGCATACCCGTCCAACTTGGAACCCAAACTTCTGGTTGCCGTTGCCAAAGTCTGCTGGAGCCACATCTATTATAGGGAGGAGCTCTGCCGAGGGGGAGTCAATCTCCAGAACAGTCCTTTCCTGACCTTTACGGAACTGAAAGAGAAAAATTAAAGCCATTATTAGAATTTGCTTGGCTTAATACAACTGACTAGCTCCCCCGCCTCTCTGGCACACATCCCGATTTGATAGCTACAACAGAAACACAATTGATAAACACATTACTTTCATTAAAGGTCCCCTATTATACTGTTTTTCATCTATATACAAATATTTCTCAGATATATACAAAACATGTTTCTGAATTGTTTGGCTCGAAATACCAAACAGATCATGCATTGTAGCATCCCATAAACCCCTCTGTTTCAGCCCTGTTTCAAAAGGGCTGATTCTCTGTCTGTTACTTTAGAGGAAATAAGGAGCCCCTCCCCACGCCCCTCTGAGAGATATTTGGTTAAAAATAACACAATGGTGCTCTAGGATGAGATTCAGGTGATAAGGGGGGGGGGGGGGCGGGGGTTACCTTGGTTGGTTATTGGCTAATGGTTACACAAGCAAAAACATCGTTATGACATCATAAAGTGGCCAAAATCTGATCAGCTCATTTTCAAACAGGTTTTTATATAAATGGATCAGGACAAAAAGTGAGCGAATCTTTTTTCCTGAAACTTCCAGAATCTCTTTACACAGCATGGACACATGCTGTGTCTTTACACAGCTTTACACATGTTTATGTAGAAAAGACATGAAAAAGTGGATTCTGCATAATAGGTGACCTTTAAGGCTAATTGTTATCAGTCGAGCTAGTCCCTTCTTCTGGCATGTCTCTGCACTGACCTGGCATCCATCATGCACTGCATTAATGAAGAGGCTTTTGGCTTGTGTCAGCTCCTCATCATTGCTGCCCCGGAAGCGGAGGGAAAGCTGGTAGGAGCGCGAGGTTCTGTCGAACCAGCCTGCCGAGTTCTGGCAGGTATAGGTGAAGCTCTGCTTGGCCGTGGCACTCAATAGTTTCAGGAAGGTCAGCTGAACTACATGCACAGGGTTCCCATCCCTGTCACTGTAGGAGAACTAGGTGACAAACACACAGAATCCAGAATGAGAAAAATAAATGCATAAACAAGTTTCCTCTATAAGAGATGAATCCACAGAAAAACACATACTTTTCTATAATCTGCTAATATAAATTTCGAATTTCACTATATCACAATTAACAAATGTCCTAGCTTGTGCTGACAGATGACTTTCCTTGAGCAATGGTGAAATAGTGATTCTCAGACAGTATTGTAACAGCTGAGGAAATGAAGAGAAGGAAAAAAACCTATGCCGATCCAAGGACATTGTTCGAGAGCTGCAGTGAATTGTAATTGTGCTGGTAGCTTTGCGATTGTCTGAGTGGGTTTTGAGACCTCTGATCAGGAACTCTTGAAAGGCCAGAGTTCTGAGCGTGCTATCCTGAATGCTAGTCGATCAGAGAGCTAGCATTGCCTCTGTGTGACTATCCAGTTGGCTGAAATCAACTGATGGTAATATGAACATCTAAGTCTAATAAATTGATTTGCAAATATACAAATAAACTAAAAACGTTCTCATGCAATCATGTGCACTTTGAAGTACAGACGCCCACATGCCCAACCTTTCATGTCAATACACTAGTACAAATGCTTGCAACTCAATCATATGCAGGGGTATCATTCGAACACTCTCAATTAGGATAAGTCATTTAGATGAAAAAGACTGGCTGGCATTTGGAGCCAGCTGAGATAAATGGAAGGAGGTTCTTTATTTGTTTGTTTTTTTACCTGCTTTCCTCTCCTGTATTGGCTGAACCAGCTTCCTGGCTTCTCTTTGTTCCACGCTGCTAATTTCACCTGGACAGAGAAAGAGAGAAAGAGAAGGATTTTTACAGGATGTTGAGTGAAGTCTTAGGCTCAAGGGATATATGGGGGGATTTGTGCCTTGATGTAATATGACGAGATTGGCTTTGTAAAGGCTGACAGCAAGAGATTGCAGACTTACATTCTCAATCCTCTTGTCAGGGTAGAGACATGTCTCTCCATCAGCTGTGAAGTTACAGTAGACCTTGATGGAGTCTCTGTTACAGCCCTGGTTAGGATCAATCCAGTAGTCTCCTAGAAAGTGCACAAAAAAGACAAGCTCCGGATGTTGATATAATTACTGCATCAATGATAACAAGATGATAACAAACAACTGGCTAAAAAAGGAGTGTAGAATGGGTTCCAGTTTTTACTGGATTATTTTCCATTAGAACTGTTTTGGTTGTTAAACGGGCATAAAGTAAGAAGCACTGTCTTTTATACCATCTTTGTAGTCAGGTTGGACCATCATTAGCTCTTTGCAGGTCCTGGCAGGGCTCTCAAAGGTTCCAAGGGGTCTTCTCATTATCTCCACCTCTGTTTTCATAGAAGACAGGGTGGCAAAGACTTCTTCCATTCCTTCAGCGTCCTCCAGAGGCTGATCTCCCTGGAGGAACTCCTCCATATCCAGCTCCACATCTTCCTCCGTGGATGAAGCTGCTCCTCTTGCCCGATCCGAGTGCCTTCGCTTCTTCCGCCTGCCCTCCCTCATGGGCAGGGGCTGAATCATTGAACCGGGAGGTCCCTGGAGGTAGAACAGATAGGTGAGCAACATATAATAAGGAATGAAAGAGGATAAAGCTGGCACTGAGAAAGCCATGATCTGAATAACTGGTGTTACTCACTGGGGGTCCTGGGAGGCCAATTCTGCCTGTATCTCCTCTGGCACCAACGAGACCCTGAAGAAAAAGAGAGGACAAAACTTTGTGTCAATCATGTCTCACCTGGTCACACCACTCACACTTGGCTACATCCCGGCTTTATCCAGACAGATATGACTTCTGCTTTATAGGATTATCCAGCTGTGTGCATCAGCACTCTGTGGTCAAAGCCTGGCTCTCAAGACACACTATAGTGGTTTTCATAACATCACACACACACTAGAACCAAATCTTATTAAAAGGGCGCGATGGAAAATCCCACACAAGGCAAGTGTGGCTGGACAGCAGGCTTTTAGTTCCAAAGACATGTGGTAAACACAGTTGAGCATTATTATTATTATTATTATTATTATTATTATTATTATTATTATCAAGCATGGTACATTTAAGCCAACAATCACACTTTTTCTCTCTTACCCAGCAGATGTTCCCAGCAGATGCTAGCCAATCAGCAATGTACAGCATTGGCAATATACAAATAAATAAGACGGATTACTGAACTCACCATTTCTCCCTTCGACCCTTTCCCGCCAGCTGCACCCTAAAAGTGGAGAGGAGTAAAGAGCAGTTAACACATAAATAACATTACACTGTTAGATAACAATCTAATTACTCAAATAAGCACTGATCAATACTCGTCAACTATTCACCAGAAAATAAGGCACCTGCTTGACAGGGCAGGTTATGGTCAATGTTATTACTATCACTGCTGAATAAAAAATGTGCAATTACAGGGCTTTCAAATTATGCTTAACTTATTGAAGATGGAATCAATTGCAAAAGCCCTGAGATCATAACCTTATATGACCTTTTTAAATAAGCACTCATCGAGTTCACTGAATAATTGATCAGCCAATTTGGATCAGAGTTATAGAACAATGGCTGTAATAGGGAGGCTATGTTTAAAAGCCTCATTTAATTCATTGTTGTAATGTTTATATACAGTGTATATATAATAATGTTTTTTTTTAACAAAAGATGGCTGAAAATTAAAAAGATGCCCTGCGGATACAAATGTAATTCAAATATGTATTAACACAATTGAACAGACCATAAGTAATAAGTAGTATAGTATATTGTTGTAACAGCGCTGCACTTACTGACAGTCCAGGTGGTCCCAGTGGGCCGGTGGGACCAGAGGTGCCGCCTGCTCCCTAGAAATAAGGAAAAGCATATCTCGTTGGTGAACTGAACTTCTTCCTTGCAGAAGTGTATCAGATGTATCCAAATATATTGCAATGACATATACCTCATCTCCCTTAGGCCCTCGGCTCCCCTGGTTCCCTGGCAGGCCTCTGTCTCCCTTCTCGCCATGTTCCCCTGGGGGGCCAATTAGACCGAGCAACCCTCCATGACCCTGCAGACAGAGACATGGTCATCAGTTTTGTTTCCCAGGGTTAAGGCTAGTGCAGAGAGTTCTCTTTGTCAAGGACATACTCACTTTTTCTCCCTGGTTTCCAGGGTCTCCTTTTAATCCGAGGAGTCCTAGTGGTCCCTGTTAACAATCACAGATTAGTTAATTGGCCAATGCTGTATATTCTGTACATTTGATGTATTATTATAAATGTCCCAAGCTTCATTAAAAGCCAATTATAAGGATCTTACTATTGGTCCTGGTGGTCCAGTTTGTCCTAGCGGCCCATTTAAACCTTGCTCACCCTAGAAAAGAAACATTAGAATTAGATATTGGCTTAAAAGAAACAGAAACCAAGATTAAACACAAATGGTACCGTATGTTGATTATTGTCAGTTATGTTGCTTCTAGGGCTGTCTGATTTGGAAAAACTAAATTGTGTAGTGATAATTTTGACCTATATTGTGATATGATTCACAGTTTTAAAAGGATATAATAATGGTATCATTATTCCCATTTTCATTGATAAACTGTGAAGGCTGTTGCACATCCTCAATTTCGTAGAAATGCTGTTGCATAGGAGGATGATTCACCTGATGAATGTCTAAGGACTGAAACGTGTCAGTCGTAGCCTATATTTCATTGCAAGTTAACAACATTGAGCAGGAATTCCCTCTTCTCTTGTGTACTGACCGCAGAGCCTGGGATGCCTCGGAGACCTTCTAGGCCAGACCTCCCTGGCTCCCCTTGGGGTCCCACTGGACCTGTCTTCCCCACCGGACCATGGTCTCCAAACGCCCCCTACAAGCCAGAGGCATGGACACACACAGCAAGGCGTTAGGCATAAACTCACCTCAAAGGTTTTGTTGTAATGCATTACCCGGCTCAGTGCAACCCATTGTCTTTACCTTGGCTCCCTTCATGCCCTGCTTCCCTTCTTTCCCTGCGGGACCGATATGACCCTAGGGATAAGAGAGACAATGGTGGTGAGATAATAGCAATAACATAAATATACAATACACATAGCTCACGAACGTGTTTATTTATCGTACCCTCCGTCCAGGAGGTCCTGAAGTGCCTGGCTCCCCAGAGGCTCCTAGAGGTCCCTGCAAAGAACAGAAAAAAAGGATTAGGTAAAAAATAAACACTTTTCCAACCTGTCACTAAACTCTGAGAAGAACTTCTATCCATAATGATGGGCAAAACATCAATATGTCACAGAGAATATAGACTTTAGCTAAGCATACAGCATAAAGCTACTCGTGCTGTCAACATGTAAGAAGTGGGTAGAAATGCTTACTGCTTTGCCGGGATCTCCATTGTCTCCTTTAGCCCCAGGGCCACCATCTACTCCCTGGGTAAAACATTCATATAGATGAAATGAGCAATTAAAGGGTTAATTAAAACATGTATGATAAAACAATCATAACAACAAATACTCACATTGACACCAACTTCTCCAGGAGGCCCTGCATCTCCAGGAAATCCAAGAGGGCCCTGTGGTTAACAACAGTGAGTCAGAAACCATCATGTGCCGGGCATAGCAATAACTGTTTGACACAATCACTGCGTCAGAGAGAAAAAGACTTACGAGGTTGCCTTTGGGTCCGTCCTCTCCCGGTGTTCCTCTGGGTCCAGGAGGCCCAGCGGAACCAGATGGGCCTGAGTCACCCTTTTCCCCCACATCGCCTTTACCCCCCTAAGACACCAGCATGGGAAATGACAATCAATGAAAGGGCTAGGAAATGATGAGGTCGAGCAAGATATGAACGACTGATGGAAGTCATGCTACTTACAACAGTGCCGGTCTCTCCAACTGACCCAGGGTTTCCCGCTTCCCCATCCTCACCCTGGTAGAGCAGGAACACTCAGTAAGGTATAATCACACTCCACTCTCTCACACACACATCCTGCATTCACAAGGCACCATCATTCCATGTGCACAGATGCACTGTGTAGTTGCTAATGGGAAATGCTGACCTTCTCTCCAACAAGTCCAGGCTGACCAACTCCACCAGTTATTCCAGGTGGGCCCTGATGCAAGAGGAGAGAGAAGACAAATATCATAAAACAAGGGCAAGTTTGAAATATTCATTTGATTTGGAAAAAATGTAGTTGTTGGTGCAGTGTGTTGTTGTTGTTGTTGTTGTTTGTCAGCAGATCTGCTCACAGAATGCTGAACCCACATCACATTATCACAACACAGGGAAACAAATTGAGTGTCAGTTTGCTGTGGATAGTGTATGCGTCACACAGTACGGTGGATTCTATATCCCCCTCTCAACAATTTTGTTTGTGTATGCGCATATATGTTAGCGTGCATGCAAGTTTGTCAGTGTATTGTGCTTTTTCTCTTGAGACAAACCCAGTAAAAGCAGGTCTTCGGTAGAGTGCACAAACATGAACGCTGAGTACAGCCATACACTACTACAGAGCTCCTGCTGTCAGCTGCTTTCCTCACATGACATCCCACCACCATTCCGCTCTTTTCCGCTTTTCCTGTACCAATCCATTTATGGATCCCACCATTTATGCACCGCTGTATTTCCATGCTTCCTGTGATGAAGCACTAGCGTGGCACACACAGATTTTTGCAGCTTGCTGCTGAATAATTGACAGTGTGAAAGGCTGCAGCGAGATGGCCATTATGAGAGGTAAATATAACTGCCTCTCAGGGATTATAGTCCAATACTTCTTAATGATTCATAAATCAGTAAATATAACTCTCTCCCAGGAATTGTATTTAATAGTGTTTAATAATTGAAGTTTCAAAAGCAGTAGGGGATCTCGTGGATCTGTAAAAGATGAGTGTCTGGGAAATATGATGTCCATCCATCCATCTTCTCCCGCTTATCCGTGGTCGGGTCGCGGGGGTAGCAGTTCCAGCAGAGAGCCCCAAACTTTCTTTTCCCTGGCGACATCAACCAGCTCTGACTGGGGGATCCCAAGGCGCTCCCAGGCCAGCGAAGAGATATAATCCCTCCACCTGGTCCTAGGTCTACCCCTTGGTCTCTTCCCAGCTGGACGTGCCTGGAACACCTCCCTAGGGAGGCGCCCAGGTGGCATCCTAACTAGGTGCCCGAACCACCTCAACTGGCTCCTTTCGATGCGAAGGAGGAGCGGCTCAACTCCGAGTCCCTCCCTGATGACCGAACTTCTCACCTTATCCCTAAGGGAGACGCCAGCCACCCTGCGGAGAAAACCCATCTCGGCCGCTTGTATCCGCGATCTCGTTCTTTAGATCATGAGAAATATGATGCGAGTAATGATAAATGATTGTGCAGTTTGAAATGTAGTTAATCCTGTGTGTTTGATGGAAGTCTTCTTGATTCCAAAGCTGATACACTGTCATATTTTCTTTATGAGTAAAAAAGGCATGCAACAAACATCACTTTAAAATATTAGCACTCCAATTCTTGCACAGGGTGTGTAATTTCAATATTGCATTACAGTAACAAAAAGGCATTGACGCGCACTAAATCCTAATCACAAAATAAATAGGCCTCAATGATACATGCCTCAGAAAAAGAATTATCTGAAAAAAGCAAGAATTTCAGTTTAAAATCAGAGGAACAGAAATAATGAGTGAACCAATTTTGATATATGTCAATGCTCATTATGAAATGGATTCTTGGTGCATTTCTTTTGTAAACTATTTGGACAATCGTATGTTGTTCTCTAATGTTTCAGAGAATTTGTTTTATGAAGATGGATATGATAGCATGTCGACATAAACTTCCTAAATGTTGCCCCTGCATGTGTTTTGTGTAATAAAACCAGTTATGCTGACATCTGAATCCAAATATATGTAGTTTAAATAAAAACATGCTTCACTCTACCTCTCCACCACTGGACCCCTGAGGACCCCGTGTGCCATGCTGTCCTGGAGGCCCCTGTTGAGAGAGATGTAATGTGTTATTAGGATATCAGTGCATACAGAAATGATGATCAACATCAATAAAACACAAACATAAATACAAGCTGAGTGTGAGCTGGAATTGAGCTAGTGCCTCCTAAATTAAATGTGTGTTAGAAGTCAGGCCATGGAGGATTGCTTATGTAATGGCCCCAGTATCTATGATCATTATGGTACTGACATGATGAAGACATCCAGACAGGTCATTACCCTCAATATGACACAAGCTCTGATTCTCCCCTCCTACCCGTTTCTCTTATTCTCCCTGTTTAATAAGAAACTTCTAGCATGTGATGTGCAAGAGCATAGTTTCTCAGCCACAGTGACGGCATGTGACTTTGCTGTGCAGCACAAGAGAGAGCAGCAAGCAATTCATCCTAACTGTGCTTGGCTTCCGTTTCAGTTGAGTAGATGTTGAGCTGTGCTCTGAATCACTCCGAAGTCTTGGAGGGAGCATTGTGTTGTAGAGTCACAGAGACAGACCGACACACAATCTGCCCAGAGAGACTCTGTGTGGGACTCGAAGAAACACATATCCTTCTGGCGGAGAGATACTTGAGCATTAGAGGGGAGAATCCTGTGATCCGCAACGCTCACACATGAATGAAACTTTTCCACTGAGTCTCCAGCTTCTTTCTCTCCTCTCTCAGTCTTTCTCTCTCTTTCTCTGTTTCTTCCCTTTGTTTTGGTTCCATTCTAATGCATTGCCTCTCTAATCTGGCTGTGGAGAAGAGGAGTTATAAGGAATCTTGTTGAAATGTGTTCATGGTTGACAGCGTTGTGAGATGACTGTCACAAAGGAGGATGCTCATTAGACAGCCAAGGCTGAGGCTAATCTGATTAGCAGCTGTCACACCGTCTTCCTGCTCACAGCCAGAGCCCCGCCTCTTCCTTCCACTCTATTGCTCCACTGCGTCCTCTCGGTAACTCTCTCATTTCTTATTTATCCTTTTCATTTCTTTACATTCCTTTATGTCCTTCTTGCACATTAATTCATGGTATACTATACTGTCATTCACACACTCAGCCTTGAAGATCCATCAAAAATTCAAAAGACAAGTTGAGATTGTTATAGGTTGTAAGGTTTCTTTTTTGCAATCATTATTGTGGATATTGATTTATCAGATCATGTAAAGATATAACTAATGCCAACAGACATGAGATATGAGGAACATAACCTCTGAGAGCAATTGACTGAAGAGTATTTGTTTCTAGCCTGCGGCTGTATTCTCCCACAGCTTCCATAATAACACAGTATGCCATGGTAATAGTTGATTAGTGTGCAGCTACTTAGCACAGCTAATGTGGGATGTTCATTGCTTTGAATAACACTTCAAACCCCACACAAAGTGTAAGCATTGTTCAATAGTTAAAAGTGTCATTGTGTCGGCTTACTAGCTTAGTAGCTTACTAGAGCCATCATTAACCAGTCAAATAGTCTGCTTTGAAAAATGCCTATTCTTAGGATTTAATTTAGCCGTTTTCCTCAGTTTCTCTACATATGAGGCTGATTAGCTTGTTTTGTGTCCAGAGTTGTCGAAGCTATAACATTAGAAACACAGCTTTCAGTATTCTGGAGCAAATTAACCCTTTTCTTTCTTCAGTTTCCACTCAGTCCTTTTTGTTAATATGCTAACACAGATACCGTTTACTAATTTGAAGACATACCAATATCAATGATTTTTTTTATCTCACTCAACTCAACAACTTCATTGTGTTTCTTTAGACTTCTAATATGATGTCATTACATTATTGATGAAGGTATACCTTATAAAAGTAGCATCAACACATCCATATCAGGACCAACCACGATAACAAAATAGTGCTTTGGGTTTCTGGCAGTAACGAGACATTTTTCCACTAATGAATGCAAACCTTTTGATCTTCAAAAATGATCCATTAAACTATTTTATACTCGCTGCTTTATGCTTGATACTGGAGAAAAAAAGGTTTTTGGAAAGTGAAGAAAAGTTATGTCGATATCCAATATCAGTCAGTACCAAGACAATTCAAAGTCATAAAAAGTATGAAGCAAAGTGTAAGAAGACAGTAAAGTGGTGTTGAGAAAGCCTTGAGACTGACACTGGTGTTGTATGTGCTTGGATTACTGATAAGTACTTACCATTGAGCCAACATGCCCACTCTCTCCTTTGTCCCCCGATGGTCCTGGCATTCCCTACAAATAGAGATATGGTGAGGATTGCAGTCTTCCACATGAAATGGAAATCAATACAAACTAAAGTATAAATATAAAATCAGAGATGAGCCAATAGGGAGACAGACTGTTTTTTGATGGGATAGTTATTCTTACCTGCAGTCCAGAAGGACCAGATGCCCCCTTAAATCCTCGGTGTCCTTCATCTCCTTTCGCCCCGTTCATGCCCTGCTGCCCACGAGGACCTGGCTCACCATCTGCACCCTGAAATACACACAGACAGGTCAGCAATGTTAAAGCTGAGGGAGGCAACTTTGGAGGAAGCAGCTCTGTAAGCTACATTTTTAAAGTATTCACCCGAAAAAATGTCCTCTATCCAAAGCCACCCCCTCACTGCCTAAACCGTGACAAACTACCCCAATTGACCGCATCCACCAATCTTCCTTTGCTTTTTTCCAAATATTATAGGTCTTGGAAAAGTTAGCTTCAGGACTTGTTTCTTATCTGCTGAATTGTTTGTCCCTGTGTTCTTACAGTATATTGATGTAATTATACGACTGTTTTTCTATTTTGCATTTTGAGTTTTTATAACATACTGGTAGTCCTGGTTGGCCCAAAGGTCCTTGGATTCCAACAGGTCCAGACGGCCCCTAGAAAAACAGAAGAGCAGTTTAATACACATTTGCTATAGGAAAAATGTTATTAAAATCAATTTCCTCATTCCACCACAATAGTATACATTGCTACAAATTCTAAGACTATTTTTCCTCTACCTCCTAATGATGCAATGTAATGATGTGATGCCAGGACTATTGTCCTAAAATGAATACTCACAGATTCTCCTTTGTCTCCTTTGCCGCCCTTCTGGCCTGATTCTCCTATCTCGCCCTATGGAGACAAATGCAAACACGTGACCACAACACAAATACAACTAATCCACATCCTTTATATCAGTGCTGCAGTCCATGCTGGCTGTTCCATCTCACTACCTTGTCTCCGTCCTCTCCAGGGGGTCCAAGATTTCCAGCAGCCCCTGGCAGCCCCAGAGGTCCTTGTTCCCCATCACTCCCAGCTGGCCCCACAGGCCCCTTCTCTCCCTGGGGAACAGGTGGGAAAACAGCAGAAATCAAGCAAGTGCTAGAATACTTATTATCCTCATATAGCAGCATGACACATTGATTTAAATATCATAACAGGAGGGAAACGAGCACCCAAGCAGGCTTGTTCACATGTTTTGATCATAGCCTTTAGCTCCTTTCTCCTCTTTTACCAGCCTTCTGCTCGAAGTCTCATAATGACACATTCCAAAAAAACAGCACATGTTGTTTATTACCAAATTGTGGGAGGTGATGGTACAGTATGTATTCATGGACATTGTTGCCTAAGAAACAAAAATGTGCAATGTTCCAAATCTTACTGGCTCGCCTTTCTCTCCCATCGGCCCAGCAGAACCCACGCCACCAGACCTTCCTGGCTGGCCAATAGCACCAGCCGTCCCAGCGGGGCCCCTCTCTCCAGTGGCACCCTGGAAATAGGAGGAGATAGAGAGTTGAGGTGAGCATGTCACATGACTCACTCTCCGTTTTAATGTGGTGGTCACGATCAGGGATCACCATGGAAACAACCTCCTGCTTCATATATCCCAGCATTCTATACAACATAGAGCCTGGGCAGAGAGCAGGGGATGGGATGAAAAGCAATTTAATAAAATGAGACTTACAACAGGTCCTGCAACACCAGGTAGACCCTCTCCTCCCTTCAAACCTGCAGGACCCTGGAGAGAAACAAAGACAACGTCACACAGAAACAAAAACAGCAATAATATTAAAGGGCCCATGTCATGCTTTTCCGGTTATTACCCGTCCCCTTGTGTGTTATGAAGGTTTTTATGTAAACGGTCTGCAGAGTCAAAAACCCTCAAAGTACACCCTGTAGTGAGTACAACTCTAACACAGAAAAGACCCGTCTATGCTGCCCCAAAACGCCTCGTTGGAGATTTCTCATTTTCCATTGTTTGCCTCCTGGGTTCTGTGACGTGTGAACACCCAAATCAACAACAAATGACCGGATTGGCCCAAATGGACCAATCCGCGGAGCACCTCACACACCAGGATCCCTTGGCTAATTAACAGGGAGTCCCTGAACGCTGCTCATAGACGAGTTGGGATCGCGGAGAAATGCTCTCCGCAGACCCATTCTCACAGCGTTATAAACCTTTTTCTTACTCAATATCAAGCCACACTTATTGTTTTTACTTCGGCTGTGAGTGTTTGTGTGTGCTCAGGATGAGTTTCGCTTGTTCTCGCTGTATCGCCGACCCGGAAATCTGTCCGCTCCTCGCAGCAACGAGCCTCGCAACGTCCCGACCAATCAGAGCACACTGGGCTCACAGGGAGGGGGGCAGGAGCTCCAACAAGCCGTTTAGGACAGAGAGTGAATACTTGGTGAATACACATATCAGTAGAAGTGGCCATGACATGGGCCCTTTTAAGATATCAGCTTTCATATGCAAAAACCCTTGTGTAATTTGCACATGTTTTACTATCAGGGACAGCAATGTTTGTATTGATTTCACATTGTCTGTGTTTGACATCAATGGCCAGATTTGACATTGAAAAACTTACAATTCTTACTTGCAAGCTAAACATTTCCAGAGAATCATTGAGTGAATCATTGAGTGATGCTGAGGATGAGAGATATATGGAAGTTTGCGTTACCATTGCTCCATGGGTCCCTCTGCTCCCTCTGAAGCCTTGCAGCCCAGTAGGACCACTTTTCCCTGCAGCTCCTGATGGACCTGGGTCTCCCTGGTAACCACACATACACACACATGTGATTAGATATAAGGCAGGAAGCCAGCAGACAGCAGGCCCTTATGCATTCATAAATCACACCAACCAGAAAGTCACACCAAGAAAGTACATTTATCTTTTATGAGCCATAATACCCTCAACACCGTGTGCTTTCCTCTTTTATTTATTAGCAAATTAGAGAAAAGAATGAGACCCAGAAGATAAGATATTCCGGCAGTGCTGAGAGAGTCCTTGAGCTTTATTGAAAATAACAGTAATAAGGTGATGCTGGCAAGCGATTAGGATCCTGTCATTATGATGAAAACTATTCACCTTGGCGCCCTCCTTTCCGGCAGATCCCGGTAAGCCGTGCTCTCCCGGTGGTCCCGGTGAACCTGGATGGCCTCTGTCTCCAGTCAGTCCTGTCTCACCAGATTTGCCCTGAAAATGAGCATGTTACATATCACGTAACAGTAAGCAAGTTACATATCACAAAAACCTGTAATCTAACATGGCAAATAATATACAATAGACTGTTCCCCTTACCTGTGGCCCAACAACACCTGGGGGGCCGGGGGGTCCATTTTTGCCTTGGAAGCCCTGAAGAATGAGACAAGGGATTTTGGTGATTCAGAGTTGAAACAGTCAGTAAGACGCACACAGGGAAGCCACTCAACTTGCACTCTTACTACACCAATTCAGTGCTAAAATCATCGCATTCTACTTTTTAGCTGTGTTTACACATGCTGTGCTGAATATGAAGCTTTATTGAGATCAAAGATGACTCACTGGTTCCCCTCTCTGGCCGGGATGACCTGGTAATCCATCTTTTCCTGGTCCACCCTGGAAGGAAATCATTTTCTTACATCATTGTTATGAACTTAACAGGACCAAACGTGAGCATAAAACATTGGATGAGGTACAAATTACGACAGGCATTTTCGTTAACTCACATTAGGCCCTTTTGTCCCTGCTTCACCATTTCTTCCCTGTGGTCCTTGGGGGCCCTGGAAAACCATTTGAACACAGATCAGTCTTAATCACCTTTGCTTCTCTTGCACTGATGACATTGTATCTTTAATTCCAAGATATTTATTCCAGGACGTACATATATTGTCTTATTTAGGCAATGTATGTACACTCTTATCCAACATTACCTGTTCTCCGGGTGATCCTTGAGGACCGTCTTGTGCAACAGAACCCTAGAAGGCAGAATACAAATAAAATACACAGTAGGAAAACAGGAGACATTCTAACTTGTTAAGGCTCGTGCCTGCAAACACCGTTTTTAGCTTTTCCAAGAAGGTCTTATCGGGTGGGTGTGTAGACTGAAGCATAACCTGCCAGACAATCGCTTCTCACTGTAGCACATGCCTTGTGCATATTCATCCATACTTTATGAGACAGCCAGGTGTGTGATAATGTGTAACTGTATGTGCTTAGGTCTTTGTTTATGTCTGTGTGATCATGTGATTGTGCATGTCTCATTCTATGCGCACCTTTTCTCCAGGCTTTCCAGTGGGCCCCCTTGCTCCTCTTCCCCCCCGGGCCCCCTATAAGGAAACAAACAACAGTCTGATTATCACATGCATCAGGTGGGGAAAGATGAACAAACTTGTGCTGTGAAAGCCCTGCAGTGATGTTACACTTATGCTAATCTGATGGTATCTAATTAAAGCAAATACTGATTTATACATACAGTAGAGGACGTATCTTTAGGTGTACTCACATTAGGACCTCTTTGGCCCCCAGCCCCTGCCTGACCAGCTGGACCCTGCATTATAGAGGTTAACAATTGTTTAACAGCACCCACACACAAAACATCTGAAGCAGTCTGAATGTGCTAAAAGTCACAAAAGTCCTCACCCTTCGTCCTTTTTCTCCTGAGACACCGGCCGCTCCAGGGAAGCCAAGTGATCCCTGGAGACACACATAGAGGTTAATCAGCCTCAGCCCTCCATTCATCACACATCACCCCCAATGCCTCATTAATATATAATGAACTACTGTATCAAATTTAATCCATGGTGCTCAACAAAGCCTTAAATACACCATTCATCAACATGTAATGAATTGATGTCACTAATGAACTATTAATAAAATAGCCTTTTTTTAAAAGCCATTTATCATCCTTTATTTTTAATCAGACAGGAAACAATCGGGGCAAAGACACTCATCTTGCTGGAACAAGAGGAGACATTAACTGATCGTGATAGCTCATCAATGTTAAATCACCTTAGGACCTTGTCTTCCTGGGTATCCTGGCAATCCAGGCACACCAAGTTTACCCTGGAGAGAGCCAGGCACAATAAGAGGAAAACATAAACTAGAGAATGATTAAGATGAAAAGTGCATACAAATACAAGATGTGTATAACATGCTGCTGACTATGCATGCAACAATACAGCTAGATAAATGCATATAGTGATGACAGAATTGTTGAATATATGCGCATTGGTTTTGTTTTGTCGCCTTTAGGAATGGACGGTGACCAGATGTAATAAATGGGCATTAAACATCTATATGTCCAGGACATTAATTTGATTGAAACCTTTGTCACAGCTAAATACTGGGCTAAAGTAATCTAATTCTACAATGAATTTAATTCCTTTATCGTCATTGTACAGGTAACAACATTAGAAGTAAAAAAAGCAATCCTGTCAGTGCATATCGTCATATCAACAAGCAATAAAAGAATACTATTTAACATAATGACTATAGCAACACAATGCACATTAAGATACACATTTTTTTAAGGACTGGCAAACTATTTGATCTTCCTTTCCCTCTCTTTTGTGTCCAAACCTTATTTTGTAATGTAATTAAAATAGTTTTTTAAAAAGAAAAATAACCTTCTCTCCAGCTATTCCGTTAGATCCTGATTCTCCCAAGGGTCCTGACTGGCCCTTATGCCCCTCTGGTCCATCCTCTCCATGGGTACCTAGAACTCCGTTATCACCCTAACACCAAGAATGAAAGTAGAATGAAAATGACCATTATATCTCCACTCCATTGGAGAAAAAATAATAGAAATGGTACTGAGGCTTGTGAATTGTGGGCGCTCTCACCCTGTCTCCCTTCAAGCCCATGTCACCTTTTGACCCAGGGAAGCCATCTTCTCCCTGTGATGCATAGAGCAGACATGATGTTTAAATATAACATATTTGATGATAAATGGCATCATTACATTGTAATTTGTCAAGTGTTCTTCCAGTCACAATACACCAGCTTTACAACAACAGAAACAACATCAGTTTTACTCACCTTCTCTCCTGTGCCCCCCTTTAGACCTCTAAATCCATCCGCTCCCTGTTAAGCAGGAAAACAGTTATGTTACAAAAATGTCACGTCACTTACAAGACCACTCTGGACATCACAAACAACTGCTTGTCTGCATGTTCAGCAATACCCCATCTTACTCACTGAAATGATTTATAAGTGTGTATTGATTTGCTCTTGACCTAACATTGCTATGTTATTGAGTAGTTATTGACCTTACATTCATTTCATACATGATTGCCATCAAGGTCAGGCTTCCCTGAAACTATGTCAAGCCAAACTACCAGATAAAATACCAGATGTGTGATTGTTACAGAACAAACACACAGCAGTTGTTTCATGACAACTTTGCTTTTATTCCCCCAGTTTTAAAAGCGCACTCAGTGAGAATGGACAGCTCCACACAGCTCTGCTCTATCTGACTTTACATCTATCACATCCGTCAGACGTTCCTCACTCTGTTGTTAGCGGCCCCCTTGAGGAACGTGGTGCTTTCCCTCCATCTGTCACCTGTCAGTCATAGACTGAAGCAGCTTGTCCATCACAGGTAAACACACTCACAGAGTAAAATGTTTGGAGAATACACATCACAGTCAACATTACACCTGAGATTGTGATGCATTGATGTCTCACCTTGACTCCACGGGTCCCTGGGTACCCAACAGGTCCCTGAGGACCTAGTGAACCCTACATAAAAAAACAACCAGTTTAGTTTTAGACAGCCGCTGCCAGAAAAAATGCATTTGTCTGACCAGTTATTAGTACACGTTGCACTCAGTCACGGTATCCTTTCTTTGATTGTCAATAAGCATTCTCAAACAGGAAAAAGCTGACGATGCTAATGAGTGCATGCTGCTGACTCTAATGAGCTAATGAGCTCTTCCACTATAAAGTCAATGACATTGTAGGAACAGATTGACTATAATGATTAGAGCAAGCTTTATTGTAACCAGGTGAGTGAGTGCACAGTTACAATAGATTGTAAGAAACACCATGATAATGTACTTTTGATATCTTGCTGTGCCACAAGAGTACAAGCCTCAGATATTCAGTTACCCACTTGGATGCCTTTCTCTCCCGACGGGCCCTCTCTTCCTGGGTGACCCTGAAAGTATATATCAGGAATCAGACTTCACACTTCTGAAAATACATAATTATTGTATTACTCCTTGATGGAAATGTCCATGTGCAACCAACCAATGAAACAGAGGAAACCATTGCCACTGAGAGTAAAGCACCATAAAACATTGTGTGCTACAAAGCGTTGCAGAACAATACAAGGAACATTAAGTGAAACTCATTAAAATGTGTCTAACTGCAATCTAAAGTTATTTCTGAGCATTGCAGCTGCAATATTTTTTATTATTTCCTAAAGCTCATACTGATATGGATCAATTACAGAAATGCTTCCTGTGTCCCCCAACTGGTAGAACACAGAAAGTGTAGGATGGCAAATTGTATTAATTGTGCTTCTTTAGATTCATTAACTTTTAGGGTGTGCATACATAAATGGATATTTAGTAGTGATTATTGTGTGAGCTCTTTAATTTGTAAAACGATGTACCAGTGTCAAAAAGTGTTGACTTTTTATGTAGCTGCCATTGAGTAGCTTGAGCTGACTGAGGAAGAATCAGCAGGGGCCTGTCTGATTATATTGTAAGGGGCTGAGAGGCAGGGTAGTGGGAGGCACCTACATTCCCAACAGGTGGCTCCACCCTCTTCCAATTAGCAGTATTGGGAGCAGGTGTGGAGACCTCACACCTGGAGGGAGCAGGAGGCTCCAAGTGTAAGGAAACGTTTTGGTAAGCTGGTAAGTATGTTAGCGGCCCGGCTACGTTAGCCTTTGTTTAAGGGAAGGTATTTTTGAGTTTGATAGCAATAAAGCCTTTTTTTGGATTTGAACACTGCCTCTGTCGTGATTGCTGCACTACCACTTTTCACAGTCCTGTTACAATATGTGTATATATACATAGACACTGATTGTGCAAAGGTATGCATGGATACATGCATGTGTACTCTAGCATGCCTTTGTGCTAATGCCTGTACTGTATATGTGTGTATACTTACGGTAGGACCATCAATGCCTGATAGTCCCAGCATGCCTGATTTCCCCTGCGGACCCTGTATGGCAGAAAGAGGAATGAATACTGAGATAAGCTTACAATAAAATATAGCAAAAATATAACTTATGTCTTAGAGACCACATTTATAATTTATCTTTGATGCTCCTTTACTAAAACATATTCTATTTATGACTTAGTCCTCTTTCTTCTTTTCTCAGTCTAGCCTCATGATGTGCAGTGGCCAAGGCTGTTTCTTCTGTCTGTTTTGCCTGTGTGTGTTTCTTTTATATTGATTTCCTGTCTAGCTGTATCTTGTCTGAATGTGAGCTAGAAGTGGCTCCACTGGCATGGGTTATGTGAGGACAGGGGTCACAGGGTCACAGCTTTAATTGTGAAATTAAGTGAGAGACATGCAATCTACCTTCTCCCCTGGCAATCCGATGGGACCCTGAGGACCAGACAAACCCTGGAACAGAACAAAGCTTCAATAAGGTTAAGTGGCACAGGGCTAGGAGGAGAGAGAGAGAGAGAGTTTTGTTCTCCTACAAAAAACTACCATATAGGCCGATTGTTCAAGCCCTTATTACGACCCAGAGACACGATTTAAAGTGTATGTTGTTTCTTACACGACCACTAGAGCACCTCTAGTCGTCGTGTAAGAAACAACATACACTTTAAAACGAAGAACAACATGCTCCCGGGCCGTTCATTGCAAACGCTCCGGAGGGACGTTTATTAACAAATAACCCTCTCTGGAAAATCCTAAATTGTGGAATAGTTCTGGCGAGAAGTGTATATTGTACTCTTAGAATCCACGTCCAGTCGGATCGATAGTTTGATATTTGATATTATGAAGATGATTTGAGGACTCGCCAGGATAATGTGTATGCAGCTTCCATGTAAAGTTAGCGTGGGTGAAACATATTTTTGGACGGACACTATAATTTACAGTTTTTTACCATGTTCAATCTGAATTTTCTTTCAAATAAAAAACCTCTACATTGAATCTGACTTTTTTACATCCAACTCACAGGTTTATCATTACTTTGAGAAAAAAGATTATTAATTGAACCCTTTTAGAAGGGAAGATATGGTCATTTGTTCTGGGAATGTCATTTTCGAGCCTGAAACCTGAAAAACAGGCTCGGGGCTTAACAGGTTAAGATAAGATAAGATATACTTTATTGATCCCAAGTTGGGAAATGTTTTTGTTACAGCAGCATACTGCTTTGTTCTACTCCACTACAATTCAGTGGTTAACCTGGTATTTTTACTCCACTACATTTATTTTAGTTACTTTGCAGATTCTGATTAATGATGTGAAATATAAACAACCCTTAAATCAGACTTTAGTTACACCTGAGTCAAATTCAGGGAAGGTGATTGTCAAGTGCCAAAATAAACTATGCAATATATTGGACATTTAATATCGTTGGACGTCCTGCACTAAACTGTTTTATTGTAGAGATCACTACAGTATCTTCTTGATATTTTCTATTCTATATTTCTATCATGCCTTCTACTTTCCCCCAATTTTGTGTGTAAGCTACTCTTAATATTTAAACATTTTCATCAAATAAAACGTATTCAACAACAGCATTCAATAACGTGCTTTAACCACTAGGCGGTGCGGGTTAAAAAAACAGTGGTGTAGTTATTAAAACATAATAATATCAAACATAATATGACTATTAACTTTATTGTGAAATTAAAACAGAACGGTAGGGAAATACAGTTTCAGTCTCTCGATTTGAAGCTTCTGCATTGTACCATGAACCTGTATAGACCTGTAACAGTCAACTGCATGAGGAGTTGGAAAGGTAGTTCAGTAAATAATATCTTTAAAAACTACAACAAAAAATCCTTTTCTATCAGCTGTGCACCGTTATGGTGTAAATATAACCTATCTATCAATTGGATCAAATATAAAAGTGAGCCGAATTAGTGTTAATAATGCAAGGAGACGTATTAAGTGAAAATAAATGGAAGATGTTGTTTAATTGCTAATATATTTATGATCCACGTCACGTATTCAGTTTTGGCGGCATTTCTTACAGAAAAAACACAAAAAGCATTGTACACAATTTAAACCAATAAATGTCGTATAATTAACAAGGATAAACTGATGTTTTTTAGTTGATGAGTAGTGCAGATATCACTGTTAAATCATTTGATCATTGGTTTTATTATGAAAACGTCGAGACCGGAAATACTGTTTTCAACCCGTAACTTTACATGGAGGCTGCCGCATACCTCAAATCATCTTCGTAATATCTATCAAACTATAGATCCTACATATCGACTGGACGTGGATTCTAAAAGTACAATATACACTTCTCGCTCGAAATCTAATCAAAAAGCGTTTTAATGGCCAAACTATCCTACAATTTAGGATTTTACAGAGAGGGTTATTTGTGAATAAACTGTAACGTTTGCATTCAACGGGAGCACTAGAGGGCAAAAACTTTCAAACCTAATTATAGGACGTATTAAGCGCTTGAACAAACAACATATTTGGTCGTAATAAGGGCCTGAACAATCGGCCTATTTGGTCGTATGAGTTGGAGAACTTGTTGAGAGAAACTGTCTGCTTGCAAGTGATTGTGCTTATTTGAAGGATGTGTTTATGAATTAAATACAGTTATATGATGTGTAATTAGTGGATTTCTGAACATAGAAACAGCACCGTTTTTTGTATTGGTATAGTACCTGTACTCCTGGATTTCCTTGTTGACCTGGGGGCCCTATCTCTCCAGCTGGACCCTGCCAACAACAAAGACTGATAGTCACACAATCTGCCTCTACATTATATGTATCATATAACACATATTACAGTATGTTATAAATGTAGCAGGACTGACCAGGTTGCCCTTGGACCCTTGTACTCCATCCATTCCACGAATACCCTGACAAAATAGAAGATGTCAGAAAACAATGGATGAAATGTCCAAGATTAATCGAAAAAACTTTGATAGCTTCTTTGTTTATATTCAGTGGCATATTGATGATTCCAGGCACTAGAGGACATTTGATGGAGTTGAAAATACTAAATAGCTCTGATTTTGCAATGAAGGCGATGTTGACTTACCGGCTGGCCAGGTGGGCCAGATGGCCCCCTTGGTCCGACAAGACCCCGAGAACCCTGGAGACAAAACAGAGCAAATAGTAAGCAGCTAACCTGCATTCATGATGAGATGGAGTGAGTGCGGAATACCTAATCATAAATCAGAACTACTGAGAGAGAGCGATATATCAGAGGGTGACAATGTATTTAACTGCGTGTAGGAGGGGGGGGCATCTGGTTTTGTATGTGCCAGCCATAACGACAGCACAAGTCTGTGTTGGTGTGCTCTGTTTTTGTCAGCCCTCCTCTTTGTAGGCAAGCCAAGCCACCTGTTCCAAAGCCACATCTGTGATCTCCTGGGAAGTGATTGATATGGAAATATAATCATTCAGGCCAGGATTTGTATCTCTCCCCTCTCCTACTCCATCTCTTTCCTCTCTTATCTCTTTCAACACAACCAAATTTCTGCCTCGCATTTGTCTCTTGCTGCCTCACTTTTCCCATCACTTCCTCTCTATCGCTCTCATCAAACCAGCCAACTCCTCTCCTTTCATGTACTGTATCTTTCTAGTTAAACACAGCTTTCCTAACATGTCTTATTGAACTCTAGTTTGTCCTGCATTGGTGATCCATTCGGAAGGACAGAGCCCCGCTGTGCTTCAACCTCACCTCCTGGGAGAAAGATAGAGTGTGAGTCATAAGCAATAAACCAGTGTTCACCGCAGAGGTACACAGGAGAAATGACAGCTTCTTCAACAGTGCTCTTTAAACCTAGTGGTCTCTCTGATCTAAAGCTACCCTACAGGTAGAGTCTCGATGACAGATTTTGAATATATGTTATGCCTTTCTACGTTCTTGTCTTCAAGCTGCATGTCTTTTCCAAGTGACCTTTTCTCTCTTTATGCTACGGTGAGCACTGTGGCAGTACAGTTTTTTATTGTTGTTGTATATCGTAAACTATGATGCAGTGTTTCTATTGCTTTGCTCATGTTCAGTATGAGAAGACGTTTTTTGTAATTTTAGTGTACGATTTGGGCTAAAATTCTGCCTTAGCTTTAATCTAGTGATCTCCAACAATCCTCCCATGTTTTTTTCTGGAAATTGTTTCTGTATGAATTTTTCAGAAAATCCAATGTTAAGACTTGATACATATCTTTTACATTTACCTTTTTTTGTTTACAGAAGCAATAAACATGAACTACTGCATTATGTGCACTAGGAGAGAACATATCATTACAGATGGGGTTACTCACAGGTTCGCCTGGTTGCCCTCTTGGCCCCAAAGGTCCATCGGACCCCTGAAATAATAAGATGGAAAAAGATTCAACACCAAAATGTTATGCAACTCTTTAAATCAACCTCAGGCGTGGATACATTTATATCCCCACGGACATAATCTGTGAAAATAGCTCATTATAGAAATTCCCTGCCTGACAGATAAGGCTCAACTATCTTCCAGCAAAGACTAATAGATCGCTCTCTCAAATTTCCCACGACCGCCTGCATGGATGGATACTATCTTGAGAGACCTTCTATCTTTCATATTTTCAATTCTATGTCAGGGATGCGCAGCATAGCTTTCATTTCTTTAGCAAACCTTGATCGTGAATCAACTCAGTCCAGCGCCTTGCAAAAAAAAAGATTGAAGAGTTGACAGCCAGTATGACTTCAGTAAAGCCTACTTTGATCGGTGGTGCTTTACCATCTAGATGGATTGTAGAATTGATTCACTGATCTGAAAAGGCTATTTAACCTTGTCTAATGAAAAAGAAAAACAAAGCAATGCTGCCGGAAGTATCTTCTAGCCTTTGTTTGATGAAAGTAATACTGTGCACTCACCTTTTCTCCTGAATCTCCGTCAGGCCCATGAGGGCCAGGCTTTCCTCTGTCCCCCTACACGATAAAAGCATTAGCCACAACCCTCAAGATATTTAGGACTGTTCTAATTTTAGCACAGCAGAATCTACCATTTGTTTTTATATACCCTGTCATCATAGGAATCAAAACGATCATGATAATAATGTGCAAATAACAAGGTATTCATGCATGAGGTGTAAATGCCTAAATGACTAAATAAATACAGTGATATGCTAGGTTAACAAATCTAACTCACTCTGTGTCCCTTGTTTCCTGAGAGACCTGGCAGGCCGTCAAAACCCCTGTCACCCTGAAAAGTAATGGAGAAGAAAGTGCATTAAATGCTGAAAGACACAAACATATGGTAATGTGTAAACATTAGCAGAATTGTCCTAAAAGTGTCCCCTGGCAGAGCCTCCCATCTGCTCTGCGTGTGTTGGGGAGAGGGAGCTTTCAGATTAGCTGTAGGTCTGCTAAAATGCTGCTTTGACTGATAAAGACTCTGTTCTTCTGTTAGACACAGCATCGAGGGAGCCTGATTTATTTGCTAACTCTTCCTGCTGCTGTTAGGTATTGAGTTGCCTTGTTGTCATATATATATATATATATATATATATACATGTACATAAAAAGCTGCGAGCCGCTGGATACATAAAGGCTTACACTTGCAAGTGAAGATAGTGTGTGTGACCCTGCTGCTTAAACGTATGTGGTCTTGTTGTGTTCATGGAAACAGAACATCAAACCTCAGCATGAGTTGTAAAAACTGTCAAGGTAACATTCACACAGCAATAACCTCGACTAATATCCTATAAGCATGAAAGACTTCGTTGAAATGATCGCCTGCATTGCAGTGCAGAGAGATCAATAAAATCTTACCTTAGAACCTGTTTCACCTGGAGCTCCACGACCGCCGTCTGCTCCCACACGCCCCTGTAAGACACACAATCCAGTTGAAATTGTTTTTTGCTTTATCTGGAATCTTGCACAATATACTGTAAGCGGTAAATGCAGAGACATGTTGAGTGTTTAACCCTGCAATACTCAAGATGTCTCACCCTCTTTCCAGCCTTTCCATTAATTCCTTGAGGGCCTGGCAACCCTGCTGATCCCTAGATGAGAAAGAAATAGAGTAAGAGTAAATATATTTTAAAAGGAAGTCAAAAGGACAATTGGAAGTCAATAGTGTGACCAAAAATCAAGTAGTAATAATAATGTATTGTCTTACATAGGGGCCATTGTCTCCCCGGTCTCCTTTGAGCCCAGTGGAACCTGGAAGTCCCTGCAAAAATACATTTCATTAAAGCACGACACGATGCACCAAAGCAATTTAACTCCAATTCAGCAACAAACTGACAAAATTCAAATGAGCTGAGAACAAATCATAATACAAATATGTTCATGTTTTGCAACTCTACAGTGGTTTCACAAGCAATTTGAACATACTGAGCATGCATAATGATGTGGGTAGGATAGGAGGGTGAGAGAAGTGCTTGTGCCTGATGAGGCAGAATGTGAAGTTGAGGTTAAAGGTCGCAGGAGGCCTTGAGGCACGAGGCAAATTTGGTTAAGGTCAGGGAGTGTCTTACCAGTGGGCCTGGTCGCCCTGAAAGACCCAGTGGACCTGGAGGTCCCCTGAGTGCCAGCTGGAAGGAAAACACAACAGGGATGTTTATGTACACTGCACAAGATACCTTTTACTTTTAATATGCAACAAATTAGTCTAAAAGCATAGAAGGAAAATATCAACAGTCACTGATGACAGTTGTACCTGGCTCTGTTGCAGGATAGCCTGTGCCTGTGCCTCCTGTGGAGACACCACTGGTCCCTTCTGGGAATCACCTCCATACTGGAACTTGAGACAATGAAAAAGATGAGTCAGTTCACACTGCAGGATTCACCAAATGTAAATGAAGTTCAATCACACAGCTCCCCCTTGTGGTAATGGCATTACACCACATTGTACCACTGTCACCATGCTGTAAGGTCTTACTGGAAGCATCAACAGGGTTCCTGGAGGACCCGGAATCCCATCAACCCCAGCAATCCCAGCATGTCCCGGGGGGCCCTAAAAAGAGAGTCAAGGAAAAGGGATAAACATTGGCTACTGTGTGCACAGAGAAAAGACTTCCCTGCGATCTTATCGCTGCAAAAACAACCTTTGCTCCATGTCCACATGTCATGACACACACAGTCCCTTAACTTCAGTTTACACACTGTAACTAACAATAATTAACAAGTCATTTAATGTTGCATTGAGTTATTAAGATTGTGTTTATTAGATTACTGTTAAAAGTTATCTGATATATATTCCAATCAGTAAGATATTTTTCCTCTACTGATAAAACATTTTCATTTTATTTTAACTGACACTGGTTCCACGAACAAGTGAAGCAGAAGTGGGAATATTGTTTACCGGTACTAACTTACCACATTGGATTTTATATGCATTTGACTATTATAATACCTACAAAACCTTTGTTTGGTTGAATTATAACATACAAAGGCATCATATATTAAAATATTTGATGAAAAAAATCATCTTACGGTGCAACATTTACAGTACTGTTAACATGTTTTCATATAACTAAATGGTTAGTAATTAGGCTTTGAAAGAGAGCTTGAGATACAGTACATATAGATTCAAGTGATGCAAGCTACGTGTCTCTCAATGGTTATAAAATGTAATCAACACTTTTGCAAAGCAAAATGGTAGAAACCCCATCAACAACTGTGAAATCACAGAGCGTGTGTGTTCCATTTTGATGAATCATAGACAAATCACACACACGCACACAGAAGTAAATCAGATCAGATAAGTGAGTCAACTTCCATCCCTTAAGTCCAGTAGGCTCAGTTCACATCACAGTTAAGCCCCAAGCTTTGTCCCAAAGGTGAAGGAGTTAAAATGGTGTCAAACTACTCATAAGGGCCCAGGTCATGACCTAAGCTGCACTCACCAGGTCACCAGGGTCTCCTCTGGATCCTGGAGGGCCTGTTGGTCCAGCTGGGCCGAAGAGCCCCTGTGGAGGAAACATACAGAGCACTGAAACACACATTTATTTAGGAATATGTATTTAACTTATTCTATGTATTATTGAAACCCTTCAAAAGCCTGACAATAATTCCTTTTCATTCCTTTATGTCATTTTGAATCAAAGTATGGTTACTTATTTTTAAGGATACACTCCATTGTGTGTTAATGCTACACGAAATATTAGGAAATTGTTTTCATTGAAGTGTCGTATTGTATTGCATTACTACACAGGGGTGTATTTTTAGGGTTGAAAAACCTATTTCCTATTCGGAAAACAACATATTGCATCCTGATGGTTATAACATTACATTTTGCACCACATCTGGACAGTTCCTGCTTATTTTCCACTGTGCCACATCCTGTACAGTCACAGAGACGAGGCATTGTCAAAAGTTCCATTTCCTTCTGTATTCAGACAGTGAAAAGGCTTACCTGTGGCCCTGGTAGTCCTGGGGGTCCTTCTACTAAAGTGCCCTAGAAACAGGCACAGACAGATACAATCAGAAGAGTATTAACTCATTCCCATGCTTATAACTAAAGCTACTATGCTATTCATTAAATGTCTCTTGCATCTCACCGGCTCAATAATGGCTGGCTCTCCCTTCTGGCCTTTCTCTGCTCTGAGTTCAACCTGAGGAGGAGAAACGGATGGATGTGGATTGTTACAAATCACTTGACACTTGCATTTGAAGTTGTGACTACTGATTTGATGTAGTTCATGTTGAGAATTACCTCTGCATCCCACGTCTCTGCTCCTTCCCGCTCTGCAAAGTCAAAGCCTTCTTCGTATAATTCATACTCTTCATACTCTGGCTCTGTGTCATTCTTGTAATATTCATAATCAAGAACCTATTAAGGAAAAAAAAACTCCATTCAGGTGTAGTAAATACCAAAATAAACTCGTAATTTGTTTGTGCTGGGAAGTTTCTCGCATTTTCAATGAACCTACCTCATAATCTGTTACATTCGGGCCCGCCGTTACCGTGGAAACTGAGAGATCATCGTAGAGGTCTCCGTAAAGGTCATCTCCATGCTCCTCCATTACTGGCTCCTTCACTGGCGTGTCCTCCTGTGGGCCAACACATGGGCTCAATGAGTCATAGCAGATATGAAGCAGGGGACACTGAGCTCTTCTCATTAGCACCCAGTGCTTCCAAGTTTTAGCACATTTTGTAACGCACAATAAGAATTTGAGCAAAACAGTTGTATTTTATGTGTTGATTTTATGTGTTGACTATACCTCAGGATAAGTTGGCAGGTGTGCAGTTAATTACATTGCTGGAGTGTAATTAGCTGATGGACTGCATCAGATTTATGTGGCAGCATGGCAGAGATTGCCACTGCTACAGAAACAGCGTGAGCATGATGCATTTGTTTACTTGGTTAATTAGCAGATAATAGACATGAAGGAAACATACACAAACAGTCCTTGTTTGCTTCAGCGGGAGGTTAAAACAATTATTGGATTTAAAACAAAATGATATAAAGTTATTTTGGCATTTTCATAATTCAGCAAATATTCACATTAAATGACCACTAATACTAATACCCAATAGTTATTCTGCAGGTTAACATATAAGGAAAATACTGTATGTAACCTCCATATCATGCTTCTTGACATGCGTATGCATGTTTCACAAAAAAACTCACAAAAAAACACACAGGAAGAAGGCATATAGTAAGAACATCAAACATGTCAAAGATGCCTTCTCCCTGCTTTCTGGTAGTAAAGGTGATGATTAGGATGGTGCTGGTTAGTGGTGGTGGTAAGAAACTGGAAAGGGAAGAGGTGCTCGCTATGGTTAGGAGGTATTAAGGGAGTGATCAGTTAACACGGCAGGATGGGGTGGGGGTGGAGGGCATCTACAAGTGAACTTGTCTACCTCCTCAGTAACCTTTGATTCAGGCAGTGCGCTGGGCAGCACCGTGCTTGCCTCGGCTGTAGAGTCAGGCTCATGTGTGGGCATCTCCATGAGGGTTTTGTCGAAGACTTCAGTGGGGATGAAAGCTTCTAAGATGCTTTTCATTTCTGGAAATGCTGTGGGCCAAAAAGGTTCTTGGGATAGATACTCCGGCAGTGTTGTGGACACTCTGAGAAAGCCATCTTCAAAACCCTCTCCGTGTTTTTTCTTTCTGGATCCCTTCTTGCCTTTGCCTTTGCCTTTGCCTTTGCCTTTAGAGCCCTTGTCTCTCTTCTTTTTGTTCTTTTTGTTCTTTTTGTCTTTCTTGTCCTTTTTGGAATGCTTCTTTTGTTCATCGGGCTGGTCACTTTGCATCAAGGCATCAGACGTAAGTTGTGACTTCTTTTATGAGAAAGGGAATGCAAAAATGAGGGCACAGGTAGAGAATGGGGGTTAAACCAACACTGCTGTGAATGAAAACACAATAAGAGAAATGGCCGAAGACAGTAAAGTAGTGATGCAAACAAGCACTCTTATAGGGTGAGACACCTACTGTGATTCCCATTAAGCTGGCAAAAACCCAAAGTAAACATAAAATGAGGGACAAACAAATGTAGAGTTGTTTGCTCGTGATGCTTTGTGGGTCAGGGTGTCACTCTTTATGGTCCTAAAGAGATGCTAATTCTGTGTGCTCTAGCAAATATGGTTGTTTCATACTGCAGTGAGATGTCC
Organism: Pseudochaenichthys georgianus; assembly: GCF_902827115.2. Taxonomy (NCBI): domain Eukaryota; kingdom Metazoa; phylum Chordata; class Actinopteri; order Perciformes; family Channichthyidae; genus Pseudochaenichthys; species Pseudochaenichthys georgianus. Next base: position 19,177,800 of record NC_047510.2, read on the forward strand.
ATTGCATGTAAGTGATTTGAAAATTACTCATAAGGCCAAGTCTGGAAAAGTCATCAGAGAAGTGATTTGATCCACTTGTAAACAAGGTCAGTGTCTAAGGGGAAATGATGAGAAGTAGGTCAGTGGAATGACGGATGTTGACATTCTGGATTCAGAGCTCATTTCTCAGCTGTAGTTCTTTAAAAGCCAGCTGGATGATTATGAAAATGGCCTAACACTACCATTAGAGTGCCATCTCTGGAGAATAATCAGTGACCAAGCACACACATTTGCGTGCAGACTCAAATGTTGTCACGTATGGGAACACACATATTAGTGTAAGCACGTGGTGACTCGTACAAAATGAACACATGAGAAATGTAAGTGTTCAGTTAAAATCATGTAATCCTTGAAGTCCAGCTTCCATTGGCCTCTATTCCTGTGGCTGCCTCCCTTCTTCTTATCTCTATCTTTCACACACAGAAATATACAGTAATTTATATCCATGATTGAAGGAGGAAGGGAAGAGCTATTATATCATGTTTGAATTATAGGCGTGTGTGTGTGTGTGTGTGTGTGTGTGTGTGTGTGTGTGTGTGTGTGTGTGTGTGTGTGTGTGTGTGTGTGATCATAAGAATGCACTTTGCTGCATTTGACTCCTTTGACTGATGGCCTCTTCTATCTATCTTTTTTCAAACAGACTCGGCACGCTTGCACTACTATACTCAGACATTATTTTCTCTTGGCTCTTATCTTCTCTTACTCTTGGCTGCTTATAAATCATACAAGTCTTAGGGAGTCTAAGTCATAGCTCTATTGATAGGCATGCTTGGGCTGCATGTAGTAGTTGGCTGTGAAGCAAGTGCTTCTGCAAGCCCACTTAAGCAACTACATCATAAAACACAGAGCTACTAAACTGCGGAAAACTCTTATTCAATCAAACAATCAAAACAATAGAATGCATTGAAATAAGCAGACTTCAGTCGTTGACCTTATACTCTACTTCACTGTAGCAACTTTCCAAAAACTATACCAAGATTTGCGCACGTTTTTTAATTGAAGGCATTGCCTGCTGTTGGTGGAAGTACTGACCTCGTGAATCGTTGGCAATTTGCTGGTGTAGGGCAAATCAAAGTCACAGTCTGGTATGTAGTTTACACAGTATTCGGCAGCATCATTGGCATCCTCCAGAATCAGTAGTTGCTGAATATCTCCCTGAAATACAGGCAGACAGAAATGATAGAAGTTATAACGTCAGTTATACAGAAGAAGCAGACAGAAACTGACAGAAACATACAGCAGCTGCTCCACCACACAGTGATGAGATGTTCCAAGGACCAGTAGATTGAACATGTATCAAAAGAATAGAGACAGTAGGGGAACAACAGGACTGTGTTCATACCTAGATGTAAAGCAAGATATAATACAGTAGCATCATCAAACTACAGTTACAATTGCTACTGACCACAGCTTCTCTGAGTTCCCATAACTCCAGGAGAAGTTTGATTGTGTGCACGAAACAGTCAAATAGCTTTCTCTCAGCCCCCTGTCAGGACCTTTCACTTTCTATCCAGCCCTGGAGGCAAAGCCAGTGTCTACACACAAACTCACACACAGACAGCACTGCTGCACCCTGCAGCACTAAGCCCGGAGCCTCTGTTACCTTCAACAGCCTTACGTTCCACATCACTCTGTCTTCTGTCTACTTTATACTATAACATAATGCTATTTTGAGCTAAGATACTTAGTATATTAATTGTCGATTGACTTATTAATCATAGTATTATCAAATTAAAATGCCAATGGTTTACAAATGCTTTCTTACTTATATTACAATCAATAAATACTATTATTTAAGAAAGAACACATCTTTATTTAACTAGAAATAAACTTAGATGGCCATAATGGCAAAGTGTTTGAGAACGTTTAGATTACATTATTGATAGGAGTGCATGTAACTGACAGGCCACTGCGAACATGCCGGGCGAAATGTTATCCGGTGACAGCTGGGCAACCATTTATGATAAAAGGCGTCAAATGAACTGCTTGATGTCGTGGTAATTATAGTGCCATTGTAATCTCATTAATTAGGCTTTAGTGGCCAGGGGTGAAATAAATCAAAACATATCGTATTTGTGACACGGCAACGGCTAATATATATTCAATTTCAGCCTCTGCTGTATCAGCAATGCAAGTATATTCAAAGTCTTAATCACCATGCAGAAAACTGTAAACATAGGAATAAGCGTGGACATTATGCTTTCATTTATGACATCAAACGTAAAAAAAAAGTTCTTATCCACTAATCCCTTTACCTCGCTGTTTCAGCCAGAAGCCTGTGTTATACAAAGGAACATATTGCACTCTGAGGTGAGAGACAGAGAGAAAAGCAGTGGGGGGAGTTATTCCAATCTAATCCAATCTCAATTTGAGATCAAAGAAAACACTTTCACAGAGAAGTTTTCCTGTTTTCTTTCCCAGCAGGAGCTCTCCCCTTTCAAACCTTTGAATCAATTTAGAAGGGAGACAGATTGAGTAAAGCGTTGCCCAAAATAATGCATGCGCTGCCATTCTCCATTAAGGACAGGGCAAAGTACTCCTGAAGAGGACACAGAAAGGGAAAACACCTCAGCTGAATCCACACATGAGGTCACACGTGGCTTTGTTGGCAAGGGTTCATTAATGTTTCAGAGTGACCTCTTTGCTTTCCCCAGCTGGCTGCAAAAAGGCGTGTGGTGCCAGAAAGCAAACAGTAACCTCCCTTCACCAATTCACAAATAAGTAGACATTACATGAGGTGCAGATTAATTTGCAGTACCGTAATCAGATTACAATCTCGTCAATGAAGTACTTGTGTGTTTGTGTGACTCATAACCTCATGTGGGTGAAAGAAAAGCCAAAAGTGTAAGCTTAGCTCACTGAAGGAAAACAGCATGTGGATTCTCCTTATTTGTTTAAAATGCAACAAATCAAAAACCTCTGGCCACCTTGAGACACAAGTTATTACCAAGGGCAAAATATTACTTAAATAGACCTTGACCGTTTTACTGTGCTTCTACAATTTCCTTGTAAAGCAATGGGGTGCTAAGTATTTAAATAAAGCAGCCCTTTAATGCTTGACAGGTTTGGGTTTAAACATGCCTGTAAAAGTGTGCCAAAAACATCTTATTTCCAGCCCTAATCAAAACGGAAATGTTCTGAGTTTCCTAACAAATAAACTCTGGCTGGATCTTATCGAAGCAACCAGCGTGTCAGAGGCACAAACAGGGCAGGCAGCGGCCAAAGGAGCACAACCAGGCTGGTGGGCAGTTTAATGTTTGTTACATTTCAACACCAAACTTTTGTAGTCATTTGTAGGACAATCTGGAAGCAATAGAGACATTAGTGGCTGACCACGTTGCCAATGCTCCCACGCTGAGCTCCCACACTGGGCCGGAACCAGGGCCTGGGAACAGAGGGCCGAGGTCAGCCTGTTAATCTCTCCTCCCCTGGTACCAGCCTCACCAGAGGTCTGTAACACTGAGGCCTAGATATGCACAAAGCTGTAACTTCATAATCACTCAAACTTATTTGACCATCACATGTGTCAAAGAACAATTAAACGGATGGCTCATTTGAGCTTCTTTCGAACTTTAATAGAATGACCAGAATAACCGCAGAAAATATGATTGGACTAAAGGATTGATTGCATCCTCTGAAGGGGTTTACTCTCCACTACAAATCGTTTTTAGGATGATGAATAATGACATGAGTGTTTTTGGAGCAAGGCCAAAGATGCAACTGTCTCTTTTGTTTCTAAAAAGGGAAATGTATAGAGCCAACAAGAGATACATTTCCTTAATGAAGTGGGATATAAATTCATTTAAAAACTGGAATGCCTGTTATGTGAGAGGGAAGGGCAGGAAGGGAGCGGAGAGTAACGTATTGCATGGGAGGGGTAACTGAGGTAAGGTTAATAGAGGAGTTAAGGTTGGACAATAAACACAGAGACTTATGCTGGCATGAATGTGGCAAGCGAGGTACACTGTTGCACCTACTTTGGGAATGCCTAGCGGTAAAAAAACTTTGGTCAGAAGTAATATCCTTAATGTCTGAATCTTTAAAAATTAATTTCCCTACATGTCCCATTGTATGTCTACTGGGTCTCAAGCCAGATGGCAATGTTGCAAGGACTGCCGATCGGCTCTGGACATTGGGCTGTTTAGCCACAAAAAGACTCGTCCTACTAAATTGGAAGGAACGCAAACCAGCCTGCTTTACTAGGGACTCATGGCTGAGGGAGTATCTGGACCTACTGAACATGGAGCGTGCAGCTTCTCTGCTGGGGGATTTTGAGGGGAGACAGGAGGATTGCGGTTCACTGTCCGCAGCCCTCCTATCTGACCCTGTCAATATGGCATCTCCTGTGTAATGTATAATGTATTGTGTATGAAATGTCCTATGTATGTCACAATCAGCTGTCTTAGGAAGTCATCCTTGCATCCCCCCCCCGTTACGTTTTGTTTAGTTGTTTGTTGTTACATGTGTTGTTGTATGTTCTGTAAAATTAAAAAATAAAATTAAAAATAAAATTGAGGAGTTAAGGTTAATGAGTGGACAAGGTGAGGAAGGTAGTTATTGACTACACAAAACCCGAAGGCTATACAGTAAGTGTTTGATTGATTGATTGATTGATTGAAAATTGTATTAACAGATTGCAGAATGGGTACAATACAGTACAGCTCAATACACACAATTGTTAAGGGGATGCGGACCAGAAAAAGACTTTCGTCTTGTTTACATCAGGGTCCCCAAGTGTTTACTTGGACATCTGTTTTCTCCTGGAGAAAGTGAAGAAAGCTGTGGTTTCTGTCCATTAGGCCAATCGGGTGTGATAACCTCTGTCCCCTTTCTCTGTACTCTACTTAAGTTAAATAGTGTGTCACTGTTCCCTTTTATAAACTGTTGGTATTTCCGGTGTCTGAGGGGACAAAGATTTGGGGGGATTTAATTTCTCTGAATTTGATATGTTTTATACCTCTCTCTATCTTTTCTACTCTTTAGTGCTCCTTTGCTGAGCAGAGACCCTCGAGGGCATGGCAGGAGAAAGGGCTTGAGCTGATTTCTATTTCATGCTGTGGGCGAGAGATTTGGGATGTGTGGAGCCTCTTTGAGAATGACAATGGAGCAGTGGTTGCATATTGTCATGGAAAGCACAAAGAATGACTTGTGGCAATAAAGGTCACCGCAGAGAAATAAAGGAATTGGAACCTCTCCCAGGGCTTAGTTTGAAGCTTCGTGCTCCTCCACGTGTTCCCATCATATTGATGCACCTTTGACACAATTCAATGTGCTTTACTTTGTTTTGGTAGATGCCGTTTTCTGTGATGCAACTAATAATTAAAAGAAAAAACCAGAAAGCAGGTTTTTTTCCTGAGGGAAGTCAGAACCATCACAGGACAAGGCCAAAGAAAACAACATGTTTCCAATGTCCAACCGCATTGAGAATGTGTCAATACTTGGCTTTGCAATGAAAATGCTTTGTTCTTGCTGCCTTTGAGTGAAGATAAACCCCTGTCACCCCATAGCCCCATGAACTATGATTTTCCCTGTTAAATGTTTTCTTAGCTTAATTTAGTAATTTATTTTATATTATTCTTATCAGACTGTTTCTCAGACAAAACTGTAAATTGTACCATGCCATATAGATACTATGTGATGTAGGCTCCCCATATGTTCAGGAATCGATTGACACCCAGGACCTTTTTCTTGTGCAATTACATGCACATTTTCCCAAAACTAATGTCATATTCCCCCAGTCTCCATTAAACCTATATACTTAATAACTCAAGGTTCACATGATACTAACCCACATACTACCTTTTCTTTGTCTGCCTCAACAAGAGATGCCTAAACACATTTGCTGGAAATCACCTTCATTGTTTGAACACAATACATAATATATTCAAACTTCCCATACTTTGACAATATCCTACCTCAAATACTTCTTCGTCAAGCAGCCGTCTTCCGAATACAGTGACACCCTCTGTGCTGACTACAGCGTCGTCTCCTCGCAGCAGATCCAGTGTCTCTATTCTCTGACAGTCCAAGTACAGGGTCACAGACTTGCCCTGCACACTGTAGGCTATCCTGTGCCATCTGAAAGAACGAAGAGCGAAGGAAAATTAATGGTCTGAAGAGAATTCTGTTGCTCAGCAGAATCAGCAATACGAAAAGGTTTTATACACCTCTTTAAATTCATTCAATGTTAGGCTTTTTTCATTAGGACATTTAAGGTCAAGAACATCAAGTGTGCTGTATGAATCCGACAGCAGAATTGACACCCGCCTCAGAATTGAAACCCTGGGGAAGTTAAACATGCACATTCATTGTTGTATATTACACAGTGCTGGGAAATCTCTCAAACACACAGATGAGATGCTGTGTGTCATCACATGAAAAGAAAGACAGCTATTTTGTTGCTTGAATGGAAACTTTTACGCTCAAAATACCCACTTTCCATCCGCCAGGTTGATTTTCTTGAAGATAGGGTACGTTTCTGGTGTGGGTTGCCCCTGCTGGTCCTCATATAGGAAGACAGGCGAACGGCCCACTTCGAGCCCCAGCTGCTGCACCCCATTGACATCATACACCGAGAGCAGGAAGAACTGGGAGCCCTTTTTAGCTCTTACTGTAGCCATCACGGAAAAATTCTCAGGAAATGTGGAGTCTGAGAGGAAAAGAGAGGAGAGAAGAGAAGGTCATACACGAGAGAGCACAGCAGGGAGTGGATATTTGTATAACATGCAGGCACCACCCGCTGCCAGTGAGACTTGAGTAAAGATAATAATGATGAAAAATATTGCCCACGAAAGCAGTGAACACTCACGAGGAGGAGTAAAGAGAATTAGAAGTCAGATGTTTTAAGGTTTCTACTGAGCGAAGAATCCCTCTCAGAAGTGACACATTTAATAGATTCTGCAATTTTTTTTAAATCCCACTTCGAAAAAAAGTCAATTACCAGGGAAGAGCTGTTTGGTGGGAGCACTGAGCTGGATGTTTCTGTCTATGTTGTAGGCCAGGTCGGGCTCCTCCAAACCCTTCCTGCTGGTACAGAGACCGGCCTCCAAGGAGACTCCCTCCATGTTCTCTGACAGCTCCAGCACTTGCAGAACGTCAATGGGATTAGCTGGAAAAGGAAAGAAAGGAAACAAGTTAACCTTCTGCAAATTGTGATATAGCGGATACAATAAATATGTTGGTTAATCTGATTTGATGCTGCCGGACTATTCCTAATTCCACAGATTTAAAGTAGACAGTTTTTTATTTAAAAAAAGCTTTCCTATTTTATAGCCTTGGACAAAACTATAAAATATTCTGAAAGGCTGGAACTCATGGCCGATTGCAGCAGCATGCTTTGAGTCACATCAGTATGACAGCACTTTGTTGTCTGGCTCAGTTAAGTGCCGGTTGTTACTGAGCTGAAGAGCAGGGTTTAGTGTGGCTGGAAGCTTGTTTTAAAGTGCGGAGGCTTCCTGCTTCCTAGTTGTCGGAAGAGACAGGCTCCTCTGAGATGTGGCGGCAGGTGGCCAGGCTTCTGTGGGGGTTATTATAGGATAGGGGTGGTACACAGACTAACCCATAATCCTACTGCAACACACCTGACAGCTGACACCTGCACACCGCTCACTATGCACCAGCGAGCAGCAATATGTCCGTATCGCAATTATCACAATTTAAACACTTCATGGGCATAAATAGGCGCATCAATGATTCATGTATTCTTACAGCTAGAACATCTGTCTTAACTTGTCATCTAACTTTGTTTTAAATCTTGTTTAAAACAAAGATTTGTTCTCCATTTCCCCTTGTTTCAGGTTTTATCAAATTTAGAAATCTAAAAACCAAACAGAACAAGGCTCAATACTGCTATACTATCTAGAGATAGTTTCCTCATGAAAACTCTTGAAACCAGCTGATTTGAATTACAGGAAAACCAATCTTATGTATTGTTAAGATAGGGATTTATTTGGATGAACAGATGTCTCTGTAGATTTGAAGTTTCTGCCAGTGTTGGCTCTCTCATTACAATAAGCCTCAGCTTTATTCACAGTCCCCTGGTCATGTTGTCGAATGTATGTTGATAAAGGGCTGCCTTGAGCATTAGTCAGGATCAGAGTTTTGTGCCTAGTCAGATTCCCACCAGCTGCTGGAGAGAGCCTGTTCAGCACTTAGCATTCCAGGCATCTGAAATGAGGATCCTAAACCCAAATTGCCTCCTGTAGCTCTTGCCGCTAATACAGAGTATGGCCTTTTTCCCCCCCCTTGTTAATTAAACATGTTGCTAGAGTATACAGTTGCCCAGGCTCTGCATGCAGAAAAACACCAAATTGCATTTTATGGCATTATTTGTTTGCATAGCAGAGGCCATTTATTCCAAGCAGCTTTGTGAGCTCGCCTTCTCAGTCCCCTAGCATGGCAACAGGGTTGTAAATAGGTTAAGCTGTGAATTATAGCCAGGCTCCAACAATAGAAAACATTTGGAAGGCAGCAGATCTAAAGGTATTTCAGACCATAGGGCTTATGTTTTTATTCATATCGAGTAATACACAAGCAGTGTATATTCAATAATTAAAGAGGATGCTGGCTTATAACAGCTGAACCCCCATACAGTTATATTTGTGTGTTCCCCCCCCCTGTGTGTTCACCACACACAGTCTTTTAAGATAATATTTAAATCTACTCTAAACCTCATGACAGTCAACCAAGAGCTTAATGTCAAGGAATAAGGTGTTGACTTAAAAATATCACAGCCAAGTCACCTACATATTCAATGGTTAATGAATATAGTCCCTGATATTGTTTTTGATTTCACATGCACTTCCCGATGTCTTTTTGCCTGATACAGGTGCCCAATAAAAGAAATGCCGATAAATGACAATGCTTAGCAAGAAGAGTGAATATTTTGGTTGCAACCATTTTGACATTTACATTAAGATAGTTAGCTGCATCCTTGAAAGCCCTGATCAGACCTCTGCTTTTGAAGCAAAAAAAAGAAAAGGCATGCCTTGCCAGAGTGCCAGAGTCTTTTATTCTTTTAACTAAAAGCTTAATAATCTTCTGCATATTTGTTGAAACACTAAACTAACTTTGCACTTATCATCATGTCTGGGTCCTAGTTCCTAATGTTTGTATTTCATAAATGTTCTGATCTCAAATGAACTCTTTTTAGCTCTGCTCTGGCCTTGACTGGTGCTGACTTTCAGTCTATCTTTCTTCCTTTCCAGTTCGTTCCCTATCTCGCTTATTCATATACATGCACAGGGAGAACAAGTGGTCAAAAGGCACAACTCTGAATAATCTTCTAAATTGAAACAACATGGGTTTTATTTAGCAGGAATTTTTTGTATTTGATGTCAGCCTGTCCAAGAGAGCACTTGACAAAATAATCTCAAAACAAAATAACACAATTAACTTTCCTGCTATTTTATTTTGTTTTTCTCTAAGAATTTCAAGTTATTCAAAGACACTATCTCCCTAAGAACCACATAAAGTGTATTTCTGCCTCAACAAATATGTGTTGTGAAAATAGCTGTGGCCCCTTTCTAAACATGTTCAGCTATGGGCTGTCAGGACACTGATGACCTCTGAGACTCTCAAGACAACAGAGAACAGTCGAGATGTGCAACAATGCCAAAGGGAGACATCTGAGACGAGCAGCAGAAATTCCTCCAAAAAAAGAAACTGCATTCCCAATGATCTGTCAGATAAACGTGCAGAGAATAATAGGCATCTCACAGCCGATTGTCCAAAATAAGCTGTTATAAATTAGGCAAGCGGATTCAATAACAGGCGAAAACCTGTGCTGAACTTCATTGGTTCCATCCATTAAAGTTGCTGCAAAATATAATCGAATACAAGCATAAAATATGTGGAAGGCGGCTGAAGTCTGTATCTATGGAGCAATACAGGATAGATAGTGATCTATCTGCTTTGAATCCCTTTATGTTACCTTAAGTTTTTCCAATTATTGCAGCCTCTTTATCTATCCTGCAGCACTGACTGTCCGAGCAGGCTCTGCTTGCATCTCATTAGGCTTTGTGGTTTGAATGTCCTTATCTCATCTGTCAAATTGTGTTACTTCTAAAGGAACGTCGCAAGAGTTTGTCTTAAGTATCACTTGTTAGATCTCCCAAACTTGTGGTTATTCTGTTGGCCTGTGCAGCATGCTATCCACGCTACTTATGGCTCAACATATTTGAAATAGCATCACAGGATCTCTGAGGACTGATGACTCAGAGAGCTTTCCAATCACACTAAAAGGTCAGAGCACATGGGAGGGATCTCAAACATTCAGCAATTACACAGACATCTGGCATTTCTGCGTCCTTTTTCTTGTGCCTTTCTTTCTTTCTATAAGATATCCATGTCTGTCCAGTGATAGAGCTGACCACAGTCTAACTGACAGAAAAGAGCTCGACAACACAGATCATACTATAGCCCCTGGAAATGCCACCAGACAGTCCACATCTGTGTTTCTTATCTGGCCGTGTGACACTGCGGTCATACAACTCAACACCACTTCAGTTATACATGGACATAATGTGTTCTGTGTTTCCACATATGTCTGAAGACAGTCTTTATGAGTCACTCCACCTACTCCCAACTCAGCCTGGAAATACAACTTGCACATACACAATACTACTCTGTCAAAAACGGTTGCTCCTGGGAACTTGGGGGATTTTTACAATAAATTAAGCCAAAACGAATCCGGCCAATGGACATTTCCCACCATGGACCACACCCTGAGATGAGTAAAGGAACATCAACTCTTTCTCTGAAATTCCACTCTCCGTAATAACGACTGTTCAATGGGCATTTCTTCAGAAAACCTTTTGTGACCAAGCTGTAACGCATGTGGTGATGAATAGGGAAAACTGATGACAGATCTAGTCTAAGTGGTTGAATAAATCAAGTCACAGCTTCTCATAGGCTCCATGAAGAACAGCCTTAATCGAATTAGCGGTGGGTGTGACCTTTTGTCTGGGTCACTGCTGTGAGTGGACAATAACACAATGAGGTGAGGAGAGCTAATACAAGCTCTGAATAGATGAAAATGTAAACGCATGAAAAGCCAAATAAGATTGATACTCTGAGTCAATATTATAGCCTTACAGCCTGCACACACTGTTTATGTGCAGCTTCATTATAATGCCCTCAGAGAGGGAAAAACAGCACTTTAGACCACTGTATTAATCTGTCACACACGTTGCTCTTTTCTTGTAAACAGCGGTTATTAAAACGAAAAAGAGTGTGCTAGAAAGGTTCATTTACTGGAACATGCAGACATTTGTTGAGCTGGAAGTATGCAAACTGAAAGGCAGAGATAGTTATCGCCCTACTTTGTGGTTGGGTCTGCTTTGAGTTATTGCTTAGAGTTTAGGAACAAGTCAAGTCAGCTGTTGTGTAGCAGACTGCTGGGAACTGCTTTGACTGTACCAAATACTGAAGGGTTATGAGGTTAGGAGACAATATAAGTGCTGATAAATGCAACCAAATCTTTAATTAATTTTAAGTGTGTGATCTTTATAAAACTAAATTGTAATACCACTTTATTAATACCTTTGCATTTGTTTACTTGATCAAATGTGACGAATACATCACAGGGAAAGCAATAGGTGTGAGTGTTAATTGGTCTTCTGTATTCAAGTTGTATTTCTTTATATCAAGAAGAATGTTGTAACAATTTCACTCTCATTAAATCTACAATGTAGAGTCTCTGAGAAATGAGACTGATCCTCTTCTAACTACAATGATAAACTCAACATGAACGACAAAACATGAGTTTTAGTTTGTTTTAGGATGCTGCAGTGGCTGCTTCCTGTTGTTACTTTTGGTGTTGAAGCTGCATGATTCTGGTGGCATCTGCTCACATATTTCCCTTCCAAAACACATCAGCACCACATTCTTCCATTACTACAGTTTGTTCTGCTCATGTTTGTTCACATTATGAAGGGCCAAAAAGCTGCTTGGCCCTCAAAGAAAACACCTGCCCCATTAGGCCCATAACTGCACAGCCGCTCCACACTCACATTTGTACTGATATACTTCTGAGGATGTTCCTTTTACTGTTCTGACTACAGAACATTCATCCCCTTACTATTATTCCCACTGCATGCATAGAGTTGCCCCCCTGGCACTATATCAAGTACATTTAAGAGGTGGGGAGAAGGTTTAAAATGACCTGCTGTTGGAAGATGTTATTCATCTCTTTATACTTCAAAAGCTATTGGGTCCTCATAAATGTGCAACATGATACACCACCACAACAAATGCAGAAGTGCATGCACACAAGTTCTTACGCGCATGTGTGCACGTACATTAAGGCACAGAGGATTACCTGGATATAAACATGCAAGTGTACACACGACCGAGCCCATTCAAGCTTCAGCCCAGAGCTGTCATTTAGTCTCTCAGACATTAGAACTCTGAAGCAGCTATTATTGGATTGTAACACCAGGGCTGGCAAAATCAAAGTAGAACACCATGTGTATGACAGGTATACACATGCTCCTTTAGAAGTGATGTTCCTTTGTGCTTCTGATGGACACTTTAAATACATTCTTAACAAGTTGTGGGCCTCTGTGTTGCGGCTTTGTGTCTACACTTGGGAGGTGCAGAGGAGTTGAAACATGACCCAGGTCACGATGTCAGTGAGGGGAGCAAAATGTTTTCAAAACTCTACAGATGGCTTTGGAAGGGAAGCTCACTACTGTGGTCTCTACTGAAACGTGCCGTGATAGATGAATATGATAACACTTTTCTGAGGCCCATACATGACATTGAGGCAGATTACATGTAAGGGGACACTGCAAAGAAGTCAGCCCCTCTGATTTCTGCTCATTGCAATTCTACTGGAAGCATCTACAACTAGCCCCACATACAGCGTATTGAAGCATCCAGAAACACAGAACCATAGAAGCCTGAGGGGAAGGGTGTTACTGATATTGTTATTGCAATCCGGCGTCATTAAGAGTTAAAGCATAAATCTACATAATAAAAACGTGGGGGGATTCCCAACAGTTGCCTCATCTAAAAGTCTGAGAAGCAGTTTGATATGATACGTAAAGCATCAGCAAGAGACATCAGCATCTCTGACACTTTTGACGTTTAATGTTTCCATTACAGAAACACAAACTTCAATAACAGAAACAAATGCACTACAGCTGTAACAGGCATACAAATAATATTGTGTTATTCTCTATCCTGCTAAATTAAGCTGCCTTTTTCATTTGTTTTCATTTGCCACTCATGTTTGATGGATCAAAGGCGAACAAGGCTGGCAATCCTCCATTGGGAGTCTGGTGCAGGATTGGAAAGGAGGCTTGATCAAACGGGACGCAGTGAGGGGGTGGTACGCACGATTTCCCCTCTCTCATGGAACCAGTCAAGGATGAGGCAGGGAATGAGCAAGTGTTGAACGTTGATGTTAAAAAGATATAAGGCATATCAAATAAAAACAAACACTCTATTCCCAAGAACATAAAAAGAAAGAAAGAAACTGTGTTGAGGCAAAAGAACAGAGGATTTGAACTGAAACTAGCTGTGGACGTGTGCAAGAATGTCTCCCTTCCTTCCTGTCAGCAAACATGACTACAAAGTCTTCTCTCATCTCTCTCAAACACACACAGAAAGCATATGGGAAAACATTCTGGCACTGTAATACACACACAGCTGCACACAAATCGCAGACTCAGAGACGCAGACACATTATCAACCCCATGCACATATCTAAGACAGCCATATCAGCACCACCATATGTCCCATGCACTTTTAAATCTTCTCGTCCTCTCACTTCACAGCCCTCATTAGAGAGCAGTGGGCGCCACAGCCGCTGTGTCAATTGAGTGTGATTATGTTAGTTGGCTTGCTTCCTCCTGCCATCACTTTATGCCAGCCAATGAATTCCAACAAATCATGCCAGTCATGAAGTATGTGCATGCGGATAGCCACTAGTGAAAATTAGACATTTTTAAACTTATGGTGACCATGGGGTTAACTCCTGCTGCTGAGGGAGTCTTTAAAGGCAGCACCTGCATGAAATAGTCTGCTGCCATTTGGAGATGCTCAGGACACAGCCACAGGGCATGCAGACCTGTGTGGGTGACAGATAGCAGTGCGCTAAATTACATATACTGTAGTGTATGGCACAAGCTGGTTGTTACTGGCTATCTTGGGGACAAGGAAGTCTTGAAATGGGTGCAGCACTTGCTGAACAAGCCTGAAAGTGCAACAAATGTGAACACCAGGTCTGTTTGACGGATGGAGAGAGACAGCTGTGTGACAGACCACTTCTTGCAGGTGGATAATTGAAAAATCAATCCGGCTACTTCAACCCTAGAAGAAGACTCAAGTGTGTAAAAAATGAACCAAGGAGCTACCTACAAAATAAACATGTTAAATATTGAAGTGTGCCAGAATGATCATAACTAAGGCAGTAGCCTAAGAGTGTAAAACGCCTTCACTTAAGACCTATGTGAGCAGAGGGCACATTAAACAGATCTATGACAGGAATTTTAATCTACTCTGTTCGGTCAGTGTTCAGCCATTCCCCTCTTTCTCAAGCCAACGTTAAACCCTTTCACAGTAAACCGATGCTGGTCACAAGCAAACTCAAACATGACATCACATCTCCTGAGGTCGCTGCGAGTCTTGCAGCTCACGTTATGCAGCAAGGAGACATTCAAATTGAAAACATTGGAAATGTGTTCAATTAAAATGTAAGCTGGAACAAGGAGTACTGAGTCAATCAAATGCGTGTAAATTGTGAAATCACGCGGCATATTAATACGTATGCGTAGGTTTACATTCAGATCACGTATGTACAAGTTGTGCACGGCCCTGGAGGATCCGACTTTAAAATGCAGTAAATATTATTCGTTTGCGCCAATAACTTTGCTGGCATGGGACCAAGTGATGCATGATGGTGCCGAGAAAAAAGTCACGGAAACTCAGATAAAGGGGACAGTGCATCATATATGGTTAACTAAATACGTTACCTGCATGTGTCGTCGTTAGGTGAAGCAGGATAAAAACATATAGCGGTATTTTCCTGCGCGACCTGTTCCTTATTAAATGGTCCATCTTTCCAAGCGGAGACCCCCCTCTGCCTCCGCCAGCTAAACTTTATACTAAAGTTATGTTTCTAGGAACCCAGCAGGCATGCGGAGAGAGAAGGACAGAAGGCAGTCTGTAGTTCCACTTGCTTGATTGTTGGTCGGAGAAGTTTTGTTGTGGTGGCTCCTCTTAGTATCGCTCTACCCTTCTAATTTAATTTCTCCCTCTCCCCATCACTCCCTCCCTCTTCTCTCCACCTCCCACGCCTCTTCCCTCCCGGACGGTCCCAGGACGCATGGATGAGATGCAGTAAAACCCCTTCAATCATTATTATTACTTGCGATAATTTGTGAGGTCTCACTTCTTAAAGTGCTCATTACCTAAATAAGTGACATAGTAACCTTGGTTTCTATGTCACTTATGTGGGTTAGAGTTTCCTGATTTTTAGCCAGTGCAACTATTACCCAGAGACTTCATATTAGAGGCAACATCTGAATGTATTGTTAAATTAGACTTGAACAGAATGTCTCAGTGATTGAAAACAGTGACCCTTTTCATAATATTAATGATGATGATGAATATTTTATCTCATTATTTCCTTATTTTTAGTTGATTTCCTACTTTCAACGTCCACTGAGTTTTCTATCAATTACTTGAAGCTGGAGGGTGTAGGACATACACATTTTGAACTTCAGATACAATTACAATACCCCTGTGGCAGTTCATGAAGTCAGGTTTTTGCTTTCCAGGGCAGGTTATCCCCACACCATCAGTCTAATCTTTCAGTTTCTCCATACCTGTTCAAACTGGAGCTTGGTCACAGAGAGGCTATAGGCTAAATCATCTCAGGTTAAAGGTCGTCATGGCCTACTAGGTCAGGAGCATGCACATCTGGCTTGAGACCCATAATTGAAAAACTATTTAATCCCACTTTGTGTTGCTCTTTTATGAAGAAATTTCTGACAGAAATGTCCTGTTTTACATGTCATCAACAGATTAAAAACAGATATTTTAGCATTTCTTCATTTTGTATTACATCTTTTTACAGGTATAACATTTTTAACATTTTATTTGCATTAAACAACAACTTCATCATTTTTTTTAGAGAAACTGCTGATAGGAATAAGCTGAACAAATTGGTTGTAATAAGTCACATGAAAACTGATCCTGGCTGGGACATCTGTCCTAAGCATCTGCCAAAACTTAAGCCTATAGTGTTGATTACCTGTGCAGGTTGAATACAGTTCTGCCAGAAGCCTAATTAATTCTAGGAAGACTGTGCTATTCAGTTGAGACATGCTCTAAGATAAGACTTGTGAAGACCTTGTCTAATTGGAAAATTATCAAAGATAACATTTCTCTAGTCCAAGCTACAACAGGCCTTTGTAAAATAACTTGGAGCTGAATCCCAGAGAACATACAGAGAAAAGAAGCCAAGCCATAATTCCTCAAGGGAGAAGAGTCTCAAACCACACAAAGAGGGAGAAACACACCTATTTAAATGTCACAATTATCTCCTTTATCCAGAGGAACTTTTTCACATTATTTCTAGCCAAACCCCATTCTTAGCTGCAACTTATTAAACATTAAACATTAATGACATCAGTTACGATGAAAGTCCAAAACATGTTAATGCTTCTCCATGGTAAATAAATTATGTCAAAAGCAATTAGCTTTAGTGAATTCTTTCAAATAAGGACCCCCCTACCAACATGAAAGATGCAACTTCCTGAACATCAAAGATAGTTAATTGTTGGAGAAACAAATTGTAGAGTGATAAGAAAAGAACATTAAAAGTAGTTAAAGATAGGAGAAGTTTTGACAGAAACACCAAGATAAATTGACAGATTGAGGTTGATCTAGTATAGGTAAACAACAGACTCCCTGACCTCGCACAGTCTAACTTCTCAGTACCAGCTTAGCCAACCTGAGTCAGGGCCACATTCCTAACAGCTTTTAGCAGATAGTTACTAAGAGTCCAGTGGGTAGTCTGAACTCTGGGTGAGAAATATTTCCGGAGCATGTGCTGTGTACCTTTGTCCCACTACCAGACAAATTACAGATTGATTGTTTGTTCTGTGTTTAAAAGAAACACAGAACAAACAATGAAACAAATAAAACATTTTTAAAAGTTACAATGATTTTTTCCTTAAGATATACCTGACGTCAAATACACCATGGCTTTAAATTATGACAAATGACATGACTTAAATACGCAGGACAATTCCAATTAAAATCAAGGTCAATGCATTTGTTTACTTCCAGCAGTCTGTCAGCTGTCATTAACCAAGAGGGTTTTATAAATCCAACTGATAAGAATTTGTGTAAGGTAAATAGATTATCCTTTTCCAGGTTGATGTAAACAATGTTCAACATATCATTTAAAGTAACTTAAAGGTCACTTAATCCTAAAGAAAAAACTGCAGAAACCAACAGAGCCATTTATATTTTGTACACACTGACAAATCATGTGGAAACACCAAGATACTAAATTAAACTCCATATACGTTCTAACATATAGTTATGAATTAACGGATACTTTGGAAATCACAGGAAGTTTGACAAGAGATACATCTTTCACAGATTTTAAGAGGGAACAATAGCTTGAGGGTATATCTCTCTATGTCATTTTAATTTATTAATTCAGAATTTCCTTGGGACTACATAAATGGTGCTTCCAGTATTGAAGTTTGAAGTCTATTCCAGACATGTGGTGTGGTTTCATAAATTAGAAGTTTTGCTTCCTCCCTCTGCAGGTCATTATGTGCTGATAAAATGTGGTGGCCTTCTCTTATCATTGAATCACTAAGAGGGTCATCTTTCACCACCATATTTTGGGCTCTGGGAGTCATGAAACCTTGGGCCTTCAATTTAGTCTGCCTACGGTCTTCTCCTTGTGTTGAAGAACATGCCAGAACAGGACAACAAGCTAACTGCCAGAGGGAATATGCAAGCATATTACAAAGAAAGAGGCAGCTGACTCTTTCAGCTTGCCAATAATTGATTTATGTATGTTTAAAAGATAAATACCTTTTATCCCTGCATTCAGCCAGTATGAAGTAACCACTTTAAATCAGTTAATGACTTACACCACTGCTTCCTAATGGGCTTGTGATGTCATTTAGTTGCATATTGGATGATGAACAGTGTTATGACATCCTCTCCTTCTGCTATAACAAGGATTTTAAAGATAAGTGTGAATTATGATGGTCAATCTAACTTTGTGGACCATGTGTGTGGAGGGAGAGCAATCCATTGTCACTTTATTTTCCCATTTATAGCGGAATTATGAATGAGCCTAAAATAACAGCTTTCTTTCTGCACATGTAGATCCTAAGAAACAGCCAACATCTGTATGCTATTGTAGAACAGCAATATAGTCTCACTGCTAAACAATATTCTTTTAAGTGGGATTGTGTCAAATGTGGGCTTTGGCAGTTTTGTCAAAACAAGACAAATGGCTGACATCGAGAAAGGAAATAAAACTAACACCCACACACACACACACACACACACACACACACACACACACACACACACACACACACACACACACACACACACACACACACACACACACACACACACACACACACACACACACACACACACACACACACACACACACACACACACACACACACACACACACACACACACACACACACACACACACACACACACACACACACACACACACACACACACACACACACACACACACACACACACACACACACACACACACACACACACACACACACACACACACACACACACACACACACACACACACACACACACACACACACACACAGAATCTGTCAGAGTCTGGTAAAACCTCTGATCTATGAAAGCACCTCAAGTGAAATGTGATTGTGCCACCCACTGACTGTGGATGATAGTATCTTGATATATCAGAAAGCATGTGTACTTACACAAGAGCTTATTCCAAACCACACTCTGTGATACAAATTTCAAGGTATACTATAGGACAGTAAACCAGACATATCGTTTTAAACTGGAGAGATAAAAAAATATGCATAAATAAAATAGTAAAATAAGATATGAATGAACAACAAAAATAAAATACGTTACATGTATTTGTTATTGACTATGGTAGGTTATTGGTTATGTTCACATACTTATTTAATTATTAAAATGTAAACCAATCTTTTTCATATGGGTGTTTAGAGTTGTACCCCCTAGATCTACTGTAGTCTCTAGTAATTTTGCATAAAGTTCACCAGATTGAAGCATTTTACTTTAAAATGTTCAAACATTTCTTCCCGGTATGCCTGAGAAGGCAGATATGCTTGTTTTTCTCAACAAGAACTGTTCTTTAAATGGGGGGGGGGGGGGGGGTTCCTTTAAAAGTTGGACTGTTGTAGCTTCAGTGGTTCTCAGGTTACAGTTACATAGCAGTAAATATAACAGAATATTACTGTAAACTAACCTGTGTAAAAGTTTTTCGAATAAATGTAATATTTTTAGTTGGAAGAAGCATGTATAATTTTTTTACCCTGCCCCTCAAAGAATCGGAATTGAGAACCGTTAAGAACCGGAATCGAAAAGTAGAATCGGAATCAGAATCGTGGAAATTCAAACGATACCCAACCCTACTCAGGACCCATTAGAGCGGTGCACTCAGGACCCATTAGAGCGGTGCACTCATTTTCACTGTCCGGCTGAAGCACGCGAAAAACACTTTTCATCTCGGATCATCAGAGGCTGTTGCATCCATGAAAGACTGATTGAAACCTACCTTTCGAGAGACTACCACGATAATTGAAGGTGAGTTAAATTATTGTATCCGTGTAATTGTAGATGTAAAGTAGAGATGTAACTGTTCATTGCCTTTATTTTTATATAAATATGATATGGTGTTAGTGCAAACATTTTACTATAACTTAAGCTGAAGCTAACAGTAATAACTATAAGATATATCTGAAATAAATAAGTGTACTGAAACAAATACCAATAACTGTATTGCATTGTTTTCTTATGCGCAATTACTTCATACTGTCTAGTTCTCTTTTTCGTCCTGCATTTATTGTGCCCCCCTCAGAAAATAACTGACCCCCCAGTGGCCCCCCCAGTCAAATTGGTCTAGAACCGCCACTGGATTGGATGCAGGGCTGTGCTTTCAGACATATTTCTTCAGAGTTGTTTAACCCTGCTGTTAAGTTGCCAAACCAGGGATGTGACTACGCAAAAGTGTGTGGAAATGTTTTCTTTTGCATTGGGCCAGCGAGGGGAACTGCCAGTCTGGTGATAATTATAGTATTGAGAGATGACGGGAGACTAAACTAATTAACATCTAAGGACCATGTCTGTTAAATGAACTGCTCAAACAAATAGACTTAATAAACTCAACCAGCGAGCGCACTCAAGCTCACCCTAGTCTCCTCTTCACTGTTACTGCACAAAACACAGTGATTGTGTTTTGATCTAAATAGCAAAGCAGTTAGGTTGAAAACTGGTACTTAAGGTAAATCCAAACACTGACGCTAATTATGATTCAAATCAGCATTTATTTCCACCTTTCTTCTGTGTGGAAGACATTTGAATTTCAGTTTGTGGTCGCCATAACACATGTTTTTAGACTTTTGAGACAAAATCATTTAATTCTCATTACAAAATGTAAAATAGAAATAGTGGAAAAATGAAGTGATGTGTTCAGAATATTGTGCCATAGTGGTTAAGTGGACCTAGGAATCCCTCTGTTTACTTTCTCAGATGTAACTGGCACCATGCTGTTGTTTCTATTTGCTTTCTGCTTTTACAGCCCTGTAATGTAAAACCTGTAAACAACCTGTTTTATTCAGCTTTATAAATGAATAAAAAGTGTTGCTTCAAATGATGAACATGTGCTTTCCAACAGGAATGGGCTTGAGACTCTTTGAATGACGTATAAGGGAGAGCTGTTCTAAGAATGTCATTATTCAGAAATGACATTCTTAGTATGATCTTCAGACTGTCATTGCAGAGTGTTCATTGTGTCTGATGTGCAGCTGCAGCAACAGCTTTAACTCTCCTCTTTTGGTACAGCTTGTGGGCTTCTCTTTATTACTCTCTCAAATAAGTGTATTCTCTGTCCACCCTAAAACGTTTCCCTGCTCTCTCCTTTCTAATTCTCTGTAACTATTCTTTCTCTGTTTTTAAGGCTCTCTCCCGCCCAGCGACCCCCAGCTACTCTTTCCCTTTTCGTCCCTTTTATTCTCATGAAGTTTGCATTCCACACCTCCTCTGTAGACAGCACACAAAAGAGCAGAAAGCGCCACTCCTGACCTGTGGCAAACATTCCAGTCCCCTCAGCCCTTTCACACAGCCAGAGTCCCTTATCCTTCCAGCAGCATCAGCCAGAATATGTCTCTTGTCCAATGCCACTGCAATTAGATGCCACCCACAGCATAGTTAGTGTGAGGTACAAGTGTGATCAGGAATATTACTAAATAAAATTGTTTTAAATATCATGCACAAAAACAGCATATTTTAAGGTATACAAAAATGGTATATTCATTTTGTTAATAAATAGGTTAATATGCATTGTACATAAAAAAAAGCCCAGATAATCATTCAATCCATATTTAATTACAATAATTAAAAACAGACATCGGCTGCAAAAAGCCCGGAAACCAGTGAATGTTCCAGGAGCATCTGCTCGTGTATCCTTAAAGTCTGTACTCAGGAAATTAACTATTAAGCTCTGGAAGTGTGGTTAGAGGAGATGGGGGTGTCCTTTTCTATGACTTTGACTTCTACAAAGAGATTACAGATATACAGATGGATGATGTGGGTTCAGGGAACATCTGGAGTGTGCTCAGAGGTGTCAGAGGGAACAGGTGAAAGCTCTGATGAAGGATGTTGAAAAACCTGCCAGAAGGAGGGTAATGTGGATTCAGATGTTCAGAAGAGAAAGTACAGAAGTTTGAGGTGAAACACGGAGGATGGTTTAGATATTAGTCATCAACAGCAAAAACAAACATATTTTGCATGAAAAAGCATGTATGGAGTTATCTCCCCCATTCTACTCTTTCCTCTGTCCTTCTGTGTCTTAGTGCCTCAATCTTCTGAAATTCCACTGTAATAGCTTGGAGGCGGGTCAAATTCAATGGCTGTCCAGCCACCTCTTCATCATCATTCACACCTATCCCCTTTCTCAAAGCCTGCCAGGTAAACCCTGACCTTACTCCAGTGACTTACTGGTGGACAGCATTGAGACTTGTCTCTATCTTTACATATTTTCAACTGTAAATTGAATGGATTTAGTATAGCAAAATAGCCCTAGCGTGATTTGGTTATTTTTTGGGTCATAGTTCGATGACAGGTTTTTCTTGCTAAGCATCCATAAAAATGAAAAAGGTTAACCAGCATTGGTGGATATTTGCACTCATATTTTTTGGAGCATATGACAATGTTTTGGCTGCTATTCTATTGCTATTCTGAGATCTAGTCTGCCATTATACTCAATTTTAGGTTATTCTGAAATTGTCAGAATTGTGCCTAAGCTTTCCCTGTGATGCATGTTTCGCACATTGTCAGCTTGGATTTAGAGCAGCTTTATATGACAATGCAAATTATTCTTTTATTATCTCATTGTATACTTTAGCTTTCTAGTGAGAGAAATGGGTCACAGCTTGGGGATGTTCTCAATAAGCAGACTTTAGCTTTGTGAGACAGCAAGAGGAAATTGGGCCTGAACTCTTAAGCTGACAGTGTTGTCAGCATAGCATATGGGTTACCACAAGCAGTGATGATTGGATAAAGATGTTTCATTATCTATTCTAATGTGTTGTGCTTATATATGCATTACATGTTTGAGGTTCATTCTTTTCACAGCAAGACTAAACCCTGTCTTTGCATAGTCTGCCTGCTGGTTATTGGCTAACCCTTTAAGGATCTAACCAGGACTCAAATCATTGATAAAATATGTCTTCCCTTCGGGAGTATTCCTTCAAAGTTTTGATTGAAAATAATAGCTACTCTTGACTCTCGATGAAAGTAACCTCAGTTTGCCCTCAGAGGAGACTAACAGGCTGAAACACTCTGGAACCTGTCCCTGTCCACTCCCTCTGTTCCTTCTCTCTCTGTGTGTGTGTGTGTGTGTGTGTGTGTGTGTGTGTGTGTGTGTGTGTGTGTGTGTGTGTGTGTGTGTGTGTGTGTGTGTGTGTGTGTGTGTGTGTGTGTGTCCATATAGTGAACTTAAAACATCACAGCATGTTCACATGTTGAAATGGGGGTGAGGTTAAAAGGGTTAATCAAGGGGGAGGATTCAAACAGGGTGAACCTGTCCTCATTGCCATATGTTTAAAAGGACAGAAAGGTTGTCTTTCAGAAAGCTATCATGAATTACATGCACATTCTAGTTGCATCGTTACAATGTAAAATCAGGTTTCAAAAGCTGAGAGGGATCAACAGAGAATTCATCCGACCTTAGTCCACCTGTGTGGAGCTACGTTTCAGTCACGTTTATCCGACTAATTATCTTAATTTGTAATCCTTAATCTGAGCAGAGAACATTCATCATAATAATTCCAGCTCAATCTAATTCCTTAAACAGACCTAATTTGTTGATTGTTTCATTATCTTGTAAATGCATTAGGCATTAAGATGTGTTTTTTTCTTTGGGGGAACCTGCTACTTACAGTACAGCTACGACATGTTGATAACCAAATTCAGACCATTCTTCTTACCAATACCAACCTATGTTGATTGAATATGTGGATTACAGTTATGCAATTAGCAATATTTTTGATGAGGCATTATGCATCCGTTAAGGACTAGGGATCATCCATGCTAGGGATTCTCAAGTGTGTTGCACCGTTCATTACCACCAGGTGGCAGTACAATGCAGTGCATTATGAAACTTTAAACCTTACCTTTAACAATTATGGTAAGCATGGGATGACAAGTTATACAAATAAATCAAGAAGATCCAAACCACAAGCAAGTGCTAGGGTTAATAGGTGTAGCAACAGCTAATAGCATAATAATAATAATAATAATAATTCTATAATCATTAGCATTATTGTTATTATTATTATTATTATTATTATTATTATTATTATTATTATAATTGGTATGATTTGTTATGTGCATCTGTGTAGCCTATATGTATTAAAGCTTTGTGTTAAATTCACTATTTGTATTTTATTATAATATATATGTTTTTTATTTAAAAACCCTGGGCTGGATAACTTAAAGACTGCTAAAACTTCTAAATAAGTCCTATCAAGAATACACTTTAATATAGTAGTAGGCCTACGCTACATCAGAAATAACGAGCTATATGAACAACACATCATGTGACTACTGTATGACCGTTAGTTATTTGTTGTTGGGGTCACCAGCTCAGAAATCAAGTAAGCACTGCCCCCTCTACAACACGCACGTGCGCGCATGCACGACCGCATACATTTTAAAAATAATTAACTTCATTCAGGGCAAGCGGCACCTATCAAGTTTAAAATCGTGTCTTCAAGGGGTGTTAGCAATGTTACGTCTTTTTTGGTTACCGATTTTATTGAACATGTGACTGAATTAGAGGCTCACATCGCTGCGGTGGCTGCATGATCCGCTTTAGTTTTTAAAAGTCCAGTGATCGGTAGCTCCCTCGGCAGCAACCATCCAGAGCAGAGGACCGCTGAAAAACACAGCGCCTACCCGGACAAACCATGGCGAACAGCGGGCAGAAAGTTGTGCTAATCACCGGCTGCTCCTCCGGCATCGGGTTACGAATCGCCGTCACGCTGGCCAAAGATGAGAAGAAGCGTTACCATGGTAAATGCGCTTTCTTCTACATTGTTTCTTTGATTGGACATATAAGTAGCAAGGCTATAACAGTGTGGTTCGCTTGTAACCCTATTCCTTGTTTACTTTCCCTGCAAAGCTCTGCTACTGCACCAACCCTCCTTTACGCACAGAGTTCGGTTGAGTGTAAAGTGCAACTCTTCGTCTAAAAGGCAAATAAGTTATGTGGTGCCTTGATATAACTACTCAACTAAGTGATATCGGATCCATATCCTTTTGTAAGGAATGGGTTTCAGTCGCCCCTTTAGTTCAACAATTATCATCTGAAAGCACAGTTTCCAGGGAAGGGCTCTGCAAGGATGCCTCTTTCCAGGCGGAATCATAAAAGGAGTCTTGTCAGTTTTCTTTCAAGTGACTTCTCCAGCACAAAGCCCTCTTTTATCGCAGTGAATTGTAGACCGCCTGCTCCGATTTAGTACCGTGTCTAATGTGACTATAGTCCCCTCACTGGAGCGAGTGTTGAAAGGGGGACAAAGTTTGAGACCTGTACAAGCGAGGGTTCACTCTAGAGCAAGGGGCTGTTTGAAGTCTTCATTGGCGCACGGTGGATTTAGAGTGTCCCACTTTGACATTGTTGGTCCATGCGTCTCCTCTCCTTCTTCCCAGCCATCGTTAATGTCACTCTAGGAATTGGAGATCCAAAACGTTACTATCTCATGGAGCCTCAGATATTATTACATCAGACCACCTTCCCACCCCTGTTGGTAGGAGTTGGCCCTCAAGACCCCTGTTGTTGCCAGATGTGACTTGATACTGCATACCATAATTAGCTGTTGGCCTGCAGTCAATGTGTAAAGATTGAAACACATGATATCAACAGTGATCTTATACATTATCTTATTAAATACATGTTAGTTTTACTGCTTTCTGTTTTGCCACTCAAAGAACCACAGTGCAAGGGTTAGTAAACGTTTTTTTTTTCTTTGGATGGCCATGCGGTATCTGATTGGATTTATTACCGTGAAATAGATTAGCAAAACAAAAGCGATTAACTTCTTCCATAACACTGGTTTGAGCACTTTTTTCACAACGTGACCTGCTTTCAATAAGGCCACCTCTGAGCAATGAAGCTGATCTGCCCTTTTCCAAGGATCTTTATGAAATCCGACAGAGATTAAATATTGCATTGTGCATAAAGTGTTAAATAGTTTCAGTAACATGCACCAAACTCCGAATATCCCCAAAAATGCGCAATGCAATGTGTTTTTTTCAAGAATGTTTAAGCAGCCCAAGAGTAGGCTAATTCCTGCAGGAGCCAGAAGAACAATGGATCTCTTGTTCACTTCTCTACCAATAAAATAATCTCTTTCTTGCTTCATAGACACACAGCTCTCCAATCATAAGATTAGACTTAATTAGACGTCATTAATCCATACAACAAGTTGCGACAACAAGTTGCATGACACTTAACTTCACAAATTCTGCAACATTCTCAAAACTATTGGTTCGACTCATTTCTATACATTATGAAATGAAACGTCAGTGACAGTGAATTGCAAATCAAAACCTCTACATCACTGCTTCCCTCTTTTATTTATGTAGCCAACCATGTGTCTGTTCGATGAGAATAAGATGATGGTCTGCCTTTGTCTGTGAAGGACAACAGGTAGATTAAAATGATTGTGTGCAAAGAGGTTGTTTACTCCCCCTGATTGCCATTGTGCAACACCACTGTCTCCCTTTTTTGCTGCTGGATCGTGACAGACAGCAAAGGTGTGTGTGTGTGTGTGTGTGTGTGTGTGTGTGTGTGTGTGTGTGTGTGTGTGTGTGTGTGTGTGTGTGTGTGTGTGTGTGTGTGTGTGTGTGTGTGTGTGTGTGTGTGTGTGTGTGTGTGTGTGTGTGTGTGTGTGTGTGTGTGTGTGTGTTAGGAAAGTCATTAGTAATCCCACAGATTAGAGGTTTCTCAGTACTGTGAGTCACTTTTTCAGTGTGACAATGGGTCAAGAGTGTCTTTTTAAAGATAGAGTAAATATTGATGGACTTTATTTGGAAAAATTGACTAAAACGTCATATTATTACTGTGCATTTATTTATGGTTCCAAAATAAATTACTGCAATTTATTAAAAAAAAAAAAAAAAACTGTTCTGGTTTCGAGTTTGAAGCCACATCTTACGAATAACATAATATTTTGCTCTTCTCTGTCTCTCCCCATCAGTCATTGCCACCATGCGGGACCTGAGGAAGAAGGACAAGCTAGTGGAGGCAGCAGGAGATGCCTATGGCAAGACCTTGATGTTGCTTCCACTAGACGTGTGCAGTGACGATTCAGTAAAGCAGTGTATCAACAATGTCAAGGACCGCCATATTGATATCTTCAGTGAGTGGGATAAACCTGAAACTAGGCCTTCTATACCTCCTATATGACCCCTCCCCCAGCTTTGAATTACATGTTAAATTAAGTTCAACAATGGTTTTAGTATATGACCTTCAGTCAATAAGTAAAGTACTATAAAACTTTGTATTTTTATTTGTGTCTAAAAATGATATTGAAATGCATCGGCTAAGTTAAAACCTATCCATGTTAGTAGCCTTTTTCTTTCAGACATAATGTGATGTCATACTTTCCTGAGAGACAGAAAGAGAGACAGAGAGAAACAGTAAACATATAACAGACTTGTCAAGTGGGAAAGCAAAATATCACAGTACAGTGTTACGACTGTACTAATATCACAACTTTCGGACAACATTTTTGAAGCAACTGAAATGTTTTCAGTCTCTTGTAGCGTAGGTTTTGCAGTTGACATAATGAGTTGGTGGGGGGAGGACATTTGGAGAGTCTTGAAATTCTAGTGGGCAGAAAGATTGTGCATCAAAACAGAAAGGACCACCATGCTAATATCATGAGTGTGTGAAAATGATCTGAAATTTAGTGTTTAGCTCTCTATGCCCATGACACCTTCTTTTGCTTGTTTACCTGTTTGATTTGATTTGATATACTTTATTAATCCCTGTGGGGAAATTGTTTCTCTGCATTGTTTTCTCTGACCTTTCTGAATCGGGGTGATTGCAGCTCAAACAAAGGAGACAATGTATTTTTATATATATATATATATATATTAATCCGAAAATGTCTCAGATTGTCAATGGTATTGATCAATCAAAATGTACTCTCTCCGCCCTACTCTAAATCTTAAACAACATCCCACTTCAACTCTTTACTCAAGAACCAGTAGCCCTGCAACATTGACCGGTGTTACATCACACTTCACTGTTGTCACACACTGACATCTGGTGGCAATATTTAGAAATACCATGTGGAATCTATGAAAGAGGGATCTGTTTGGTAGAAAGGCCAAAGTGAGCGGTGTGGACAAAACAGATATCACTTCATATTAAGTCACAGCAGAACATTATCTCATTAGCATTTTTGAATATCGCAATGTTGTGGTATGTCATCCCTGCGTCCGTTTGTTTCCTGTCAGTCAACAATGCAGGTGTGGGCTTGCTGGGACCTGTGGAAAGCATCAGCATTGAGGAGATGAAGAGAGTGTTTGAGACCAACTTCTTTGGGGCTGTTCGCATGATCAAAGAAGTGATGCCTGACATGAAGAAGAGGCGTTCAGGGCACATCGTGGTCATGAGCAGTGTCATGGGTCTTCAGGGTATGTTTTTGTGTATTTAACAATGCAGGATAACATCTGCAATCCAGTTAAGTGATCAGAGAACACATGAAAATATACTAATGATTCTAACAGACTGTGAAAAGACATCTAAGACTTTGCAGATGTTGACAGGAGCACTGCTCTTAGAAAATGTAATACAGTTTATTCAAAAAAATGTAAATGTAAGTCTAAAATGTATTGTTTTCTTCAAGTTGTACTAAATATTTGTGTATTTAAAGGCTTAACTTAATTCTATTTATGGGTGGATTTTCAAGTTAAAGAATATCAGATAAGTTGTTAATCACATGCAAGTAGGCGGAACATACTTTCACATTTGTTCTGGCTCGAATATTCTCCTATTTATCACTCATCTGTTACTTGGTTGATTTGAGTATCTTAGGCCTTTATTTGTAAATTAAATTTGATGCATGTCTGCTGTTAATTGGGTAGTGTGAAGTGAAGAATAATACAAAGCAGTGATGCTCTCCTTTATCTCTCTGTTTTGTTGATTTAGGAGTGGTGTTCAATGATGTTTACACTGCCTCGAAGTTCGCCATTGAAGGTTTCTGTGAGAGTATGGCCGTGCAACTGATGAAGTTCAATATCCGGTAGATTACCCTCGTCCTCTGTTCTTCCTTCACATGTGTCTTTGCTTTGTAGTGTAGCTGCCTCACAGGCATTTCTACATCTGACTCCCTACAGGTTGTCCATGATCGAGCCTGGCCCAGTGCACACTGAGTTTGAAACAAAGATGATGGAGGATGTAGCCAAGATGGAGTATCCAGGAGCAGATGCCGACACGATTCGTTATTTTAAAGACGTTTACCTGCCATCATCCATAGATATATTTGAAGCCATGGGCCAGACGCCAGATGACATAGCCAAAGTAAGGGAACAGGTTTTTAATTCACATTTGACCAATCTCTTTCAGGATTCCAGGATCAATAAAGTGTTTCTCTAATAACTAACTGCTACAAACATTCAAGAAGTATATATAGCAATGAAAACATAAAAACATGTATTTGTTCTCGTTTCTCCAGTGCCTCAAAAAGGTTATTGAGTCAAACAGCCCTCGCTTCAGGAACCTCACCAACAGCCTCTACACACCAATTGTGGCCTTAAAGTATGCTGATGAGACTGGAGGCCTGTCTGTCAACACCTTCTACAACCTACTCTTCAATTTTGGACCTCTCATGCACATCACCATGAGCATCCTCAAGTGCCTGACATGCAGTTGCCTGCGTAGACGCACCATCTAACCTAACTGAGGGTGTACAGGTCCTCCCCCCTTACCCTTACACTCCCACTTTGTTGATCCCTGTTAAGTTATTGGTAAACTAGAGCCAGTAACTATTGGGAGAGAAGGTGCCTTTTTAGTTCAAAGACACTACCATAATAAGCTTTGCCAGAAAATATGCGCAATTGCACAAGTTTGTCCCAGATACGTTGTATGCAGGATGACCTCATGTACACACACACACACACACACACACACACACACACACACACACACACACACACACACACACACACACACACACACACACACACACACACACACACACACACACACACACACACACACACACACACACACACACACACACACACACACACACACACACACACACACACACCATACTTACAGACAAACAAGCATCACACACTGATTATTGTACATACTATAAATCTAAGGTCATGCCTTAGTCAGATCTAAAGTTGTTATATAGTGGTTAGATGTCTATATTGTTGAAATGAGAAAGGACATGCAATACAATCCCCATGCACAGACAACAAAGCACAAGAGATGAACTCAGTTATAGAGAGAAACAATCAAATGATAGTGTAATAATAATGCTATAACTTGTTTTCTAGAGATGACTGTTCACTCAGGCTCATTGGAGTTATAACATGTATGACAGAAACATAAATAATAATCTACCTTTTCTGTTGTATGCCCTATATTTCACGTTTTCCTTTGCATAGGGTTCTCATGGTCATAACTGCTGTTAAATCTGATTTGAATTGTTTTGATAAATTGATTGTTTTCAAGGCTTGTGAAGGGGTGGGTCAGATATTTTTAATCTAAAATCTTGATTTAAAAATAAACAGAAATCTGATTTACGCTCAAAAGTGTTTTTTGTTTTTTAAGGATATAAATAATAAAAGTGATTACTTTGAATAGTAATATTTCTTGATGGTTTAGGTTCTGCAAGGTAATTCTCTCTGGCTGCAAGATTCCTTGTGTACCAGGAGGGGGCAGTATTTCACCGCTTTCTTTCGTTGTGATAAACCTGTGGAGTTAACAGGCTCGAGTCGCCAGCAAGCAGATCTGCAGTTGTAGTGTAAAGGAATTTGTCCTAAGTGGCCTGAGATAGACAAGTTCAACATGAAGAGTTATAATTTGGCTGCCGTTTTTTTGTGTGTGTGTCTTTGGTTTGATTCAAACGTTTTTTTTTATTCAACATCAATCCATAGCCTATTGATAATTTTAATATGTAAATTGGGAAAACCATATCCCTTAATGTTGGGAAGCATTTTATAAAATGTTCACACAACACCATATCACAGCTTACAGAGATTTTTAGCTTTTTGGTCATATAGGTGACGATGCATTGTGCCTACAGAGCATTTATTAGTTTTTATATTTTGCAGGTTTCTGCTGTGCACATACACATACATTAGCATAAGTTTGCATGCATGCGTGTGTGTGTTTGTGTGTGAATGTGTAGTAAGAGCACGTCTATGGGCCAAGTTAGTGATCTGTTGATGGATATAAAGAGGTCATGGCCTGCTCCCCATCAAACCCCTCCCTTGAACCCCCACCCCTCACACACACACACACACACACACCCTGCTTTGTGCCGTGTGAGAGAATGTGACCTGGTTCCCATCCCTGAGGAGGGGTGAACCCTAATGACGGCCTCCTCAGACACATTGCGTTGCGCTGAGCCTCCCTCTCCAGCTGGCCCCCTCAACCGATAGGGCCGGGACCCCCTGGTCCACACTGGGAGAGGCCTGCGTTCTGGCCTTGATAGACTGTCTGCCCTATTCCATTCCATCATTCAATGCCCTGCCGTGTTCAGTCAGGTTACACTGGCTGACTGCATGGAGCTCATCATCGGAGGACAGTGCAACTGGTTGCAGACCTGTAGATACTGTGCAATGTACAATGATGGAGCGCCTCGGCTCTGTGTATGTGTCTTCATCAGAGGCGACAGCTCCGCACAATGGGACAAAGACGTTGTCAATCACAATCAAATGGGTGTGTGTGCGGGGGGTGGTGAAGGGGAAGGGGGGAGAAGGTTAGGGGAGGAGTCTGTATTTCTTGAATGTTTAGGGGGATGCCAAGACCCAATGTGGGACGCTGAAGGCTAAGTGCAAGGGGCGGGTGGGGTGTTTGTGGAAGTACGGGGTGGGGGGGGGTGTCGCATTTGGGAAGATGAGAATTGGGGTGCCGATGGCCTGAATGGAAGACCTGTTTACTAACTGAATGAACACAGGAGTTACAGCAAAGTCTCATTAAACAAGGGGTCCTATCAAACCATTGTTGTGTACCTTTGTTTCACAATGAAGAACACAATTGCAGTATAATGAGGCCAGCGTGACGTGGTTAGGTCTCCCTTTAATTGTAACCCTGTCACAATTACTGAGCCACTAAACATGCACAGGCTCTGTCTTCATGCACCCTTGCTGTTTACTGACAAACAAGCTACTTGCATTTTTACATAGTGATGAGTAGGGAAAAGAGGAGAACCTCATAATGTACGTATCTTTGACCTGTTTTTGCAGAATTTATTCTTTGCAATCTTTGTAGTCTTTGTGTCGCCTTGTTGGTTCAGGCATTTTACTACATCTGCACCAGAGAACCACGTAAACATGACTCGGGAAGTGATGGGAAAAACAAAGGAGACATAGTTCCAAAACAAAAGGGAGCCGCAAGAGTCAGGAAATTGTGAGATCTGAGTTGTGAACATGGGAGATACAAGGAGAAATGGAACAGTGTGAAAGCAGATGAAGCAACAGAAAAACGAAATCTGGGTGCTGTGGATGCTGGATCAAGTGGAGCTGATGTCTAGACAGGGTGCTTCAGCCTGATCCCAGGTCAAGATGGATCAAAATGTGGCTGCACTTATCTGTTTCTGTTATTGCAAACTCTTAAAAAGCTTAAAAAAGGTTGAGGTCAGTTGCATTTTAACAGGGCTCTATGTGACTGGAGGTGTAGCCACATGGGATTTATTACCCTCCATAGAGATGTTGTGGAGTCTGAGGGGAGCTATCAATCTTTATATAGTCAAAACAGGAGAAGACCAAGTTGCCCTGTGGCTGGCCTGAGGCGACCATGTCCATTAGGGCAGCCGAGGCCACGGGGAGAAACAAACCAACCCGATATCACGGCAAGACGTGAACTACTATTTACCATGCTGGGAGACGTGAAGATGTCACGATTTCGTCCCTTCAAACGTGACAGTTACACGGTATTGTTAACCCATGTTAACCATTGGAGAAATAACCGGAAATGCCAAGCAAATGCTACCCCGACGGTCGGTTGTTATTGTCAATATTAATATAATAATGATTTATTTTTTAATAGTCACACTCGATTACGCCAATGTTCTTGTTGCCCCAGCTGGTCGACACCTCTTTTAGCAGAAACAAAGGCTAAATTAATGTATTAAATCGATGTTAATCCATGCGCGTGGATGTGGAATTAACGGACGTGACGTTGTGCGATTGAGTTGCCAGGCAACAGCTTCGGTTCATGTTCATTTACAAACTCTTCAACTACAACTGTAGTTATATTTAAAAACATGTTAGAAGGCCTCACGAAATACTTTAATGCAAATTAAAATGTAAATGTGAAGGAATGTGTGTATAACAAAATACATCGGTGATAAATGAAACCGGCAACTGACTAGGCAAGATCCTCAGCTCGATGATTGGATGGTTTAGCCGCAATGCATGCTGGGATTTGGGGTTTATGTGATGTGAAATCTGAAAATGTTTTTTAAAAACAAAATAAAACTTTATTCCGAGTGTGCTTGCTTTTCTCTTTGAAAGTCATCACATAACAGCATTGCAATACACGGTTCGGCTGCATTAAATATTACATATCTGCCGTAGTTCTCAATTTATTCTTTCACACACAGTGACGTCACAGCTACCCACAATGCGACACGCTCCATATATATATATATAAATACGCCATTTTCCTGGAGGTGCAAATATCCTGGAAGTGCAAATATAAAAAGCTAGCTAACATAGCCAGGCAGAGCGCACTAGGTTTTTTTTCTGAATTAACGACCGAAGAAATCGCTGCATGTCTTCGGATTACATCTCTGGACTTGAGGGGTGTGCTTTAGGTCGTTACCAGCGTAAACTAGAGCTGTGTGGGTTGTCGGATTGCCCTTACAGACTGCCTGCAGATGTATGGAAAAACGACAGTGGCCTTCGTCGATTTTGGCTGCATCTACGTCTAATTTCTGGAAACACCATGTGAATACCCCACTTGTCACAATAATATTATCATGCAATTGCATATATGTGGTATTTTAAAGTTGACTAGATATTGCTGGGAGACATGTAGATGTCACGATTTCGTCCCTTCAAACGTAACAGTTACACGGTATTGTTAACCCATGTTAACCATTGGAGAAATAAGTGCTTAAACATAGTTAACATTGCAGGAAAGCAATTATATTAAGTACTTTGTCAGGCTTAATATGTATCTGTAGATACAAATGTCACTGTGTGTGCTGTGTGCTCTGCATGTGTGACCATTAAAGAGGGTTTCATCCCTCCATATTCTTCTTCTATACCCCCAAAGCTTTTTTCTTATTCAAAAGAAGACCTTAACCTAAAGTACTCTTTAATGTTTGAATTAAGCCTTATTAGTTTGTCTGTTTTGCACATCCTCCTATTAATATCTAATAATAAATAATAAAATTCAATAACGTGCTTTACCCACCAGGTGTACCTTTCTATCAGCTCTGCACCATTATGGTGTAAATACAGCCTATCTACCAATTGGATCAAATATAAAAGTCAGCCGAATTAGTGTTGATACTGCAAGGAGACGTATTGTGTGAAAAGAAATGTAAGATGTTGTTTAATTGCTGATATATTTATGATCCACGTCACGTTTTCAGTTTTGGCGGCAGTTCTTCCTGCTTGTCTAGAAGTCTTCTCAGCAGGGCTCTATACATAGAGAACTACGGCAGATATGTAATACTTAATGCAGCCGAACCATGTATTACAATGCTGTTATGTGATGACTTTCAAAGAGAAAAGCAAGCACACTCGGAATAAAGTTTTATTTTGTTTTTAAAAAACGTTTTCAGATTTCACATCACATAAACCTGAAAATTGGCGTAATCGAGTGTGACTATTACAAAATAAATCATTATTATATTAATATTGACAATAACAACCGACCGTCGGGGTAGCATTTGCTTGGCATTTCCGGTTATTTCTCCAATGGTTAACATGGGTTAACAATACCGTGTAACTGTCACGTTTGAAGGGACGAAATCGTGACATCTTCACTCCCAGCATGGTAAATCGTCACATGTTCACGTCTTGCCGTGATATCGGGTTGCAGTCCAGGGGCCTATACTACGAAGCTGGTTCAACCTAACCTGGATATGTTTGAGTTAGCCGGTTGGCCAAAACATACGCGCTCTCGCTAAACGGTACTACGACGCTGGTTATCAAGTGGATCGCTCAAGCCAGCCGTGTCCTATCTAGTCAGGTGCGCGTTCACATAAAAGGGGTGGCATCTGGAGCATTCGACCAATCACAAACATGGAGAAGCGTACTGACAGCGCAGCGTCATACTTCCTGAATGAAAAGTGAACTTTAATACTAGTCAAAAATGAAGAAGTTAAACTTTAAACATCCATGACTTAAACACTTTATCCAGGATCAAAGCCACATAGCTGCACCTGCAAGGTGAACACAGCTGGAAAAAGAAAAGTGTTTGAATGCGTACATTAACAGGTTTATGATATCACTGCCCCGTCTAAAACACGATCTGACTTCAATTACATTTGTCTCGAGTGTTTCGTCAACTTATGTGTTGCTTAAAATAATACTTCTGCATACAGTATGTGACACTGTGAGTGTTGCACGGCCAGATACGGCTCAGCTGACTCAGATAAGGAGATATATGATACATTATGAAGTGATATGCCGCGGACTGTACTTAATGTACTCTGATCCGGTTACTTATGTTGTGGCCGATATTTAAGTAAGCTTTCTTAACGCTAATGTTAACGCTAATGTTATAATAGTCAGATTGCTCTGAAGATGGAGGTGATATTCTATTCATGTTCACGTTCACACAGTCGGTGATTTTTGCCGGCCGTCTTTCCTGCGACGGCAGTTTTTCTGTATTTCCTTTCTCCTGTAATATGAGTTGATCGCTTTAAACTCCGCACACTGAGCTCTGATTGGTCAGCAGGCGGTGCTTTCACTGAGTTGAGCTCTTAGCCTGCAACCTAACCTGGTCCCGACCAGGTTAGCTGCTTAGCATATATTACCATGGAGATCTCGCCTGCTAAAAAGAGAACCAGCTTCGGATGACCGGAAAGCCGGAGTTTTCCCTGAATTTAGCCGGCTAAGCGAAAATCCTGCTTCGCAGTATACCCCCCAGCTCTCCTTCTCTGTCCACTTATTTTCTGTTTTCTTCTCACTCCCTCTGAGGCCGACAGTCTGTCTGCCCTCTCCTCTGTTCATCTCCATAACTTTGCAGTGCAGTGACCTCTCACAGACCCAACATGTGTCACTTGTTTATTCACATATGAAGGGGGGGGGGGGGGGGGGGGGGGGTGGTCATCATCTCTCGTTCTGAGTAGAGCTGCTTGTTTGCAAGACTATTCAGGATCTTTTGAAAGTCATAATATAAATCAAAATCTTGGCTTTTGCTGGCCCGTCATACCCATTGTTTTACACACAGAACCACTATTGTCACCATCATTACAGCATTAGCGTTTTCCCCTTCCTTACTGCTTTTCCAGAACGCAAACAATTCAGCAGGAATTTCCAGGCTTAGTGTGCCCACTGCCGTATGGTTTTGTTCTGCTCTGTTCACTCTCTCAAAACTACCAGTTCCAATGACTGTGAAACTCTGTGATTAGAGGGTTCATTCTGTGTACAAGCATTATAATCGCCCACCAAGGGGATGATGGTTGATTGTGCTGGGCTTTAAGATGATGTAATCTGAGCTCGGGTAAAATGATCCGCTTGTGTTTATAGGAGAACAATGAGGTAAGCTTAGTGTAGTATTCTGAAAGAGGAGTCTGACAGTAAGAAGCTGATTTCAGAACGCAGATGTTGCCAAAAACCTGAAAATCCTGTTTGTGGGCGAGGCAAGGTGAAGAGTATGACACATTTCAGAAATCAAACAAAAACAGATAAGGGAAAAACATGCAACTCAGACAAACATTACTCTTTTCTCACCACCCTGTGCCCTCACATTACTTTCTGTAACATATAATCTTTCTTTGGGGTTCTAACCTCTTCCACCATGGATTAGTTGTTTCTCTCTTTCAATGTTGTAATTAACCGTCTGGGAATCTAGTGCATGTGGAGAAGCATCTATATTTTTTATTTACTCGGGGAAAAAACATATGATTTGCTTTCTGGTGTGACCAACATCAAGGAAGGAATATTTTCAGCGAAGTGATGATTATCTTTTGTATTTGTTTCCCAAGGATGGCTGTGTTTTTCTCTTATACCTCTGGCAGCGGCAGAGTGGGTTTAGTGAGTGTTTATGTGGCGAGGACAAATACAGAGAAGAGAGGTGTAAAAGGATAGATAGATTCAAGCATAGATAGATGCATAGACGAATAGACCGCAGGATGGACAGACAGATAGAGTCTTTGTTTGATAGACAGTGACCTCATCAAGGAGTCCATCAGCATTGAAGTCTGTTTTTGCCTGGCAACCCTGGCTAAATCCCAGCCTTATTTCCCTGCCAGAGAAAAAACCTCGCTCCATCAGCTCTGCCATGGATCTGATGATCTATTCACTGTCGCCAACCATGAAGATGAGAAACCAAACAGGGTGCGGGCACGCCCATGGCAGGAAGCCTGTCTTATCCCAAAGAGCCCACATCATTGTTTATTCAGCTTTAGCTACAATGTAGTTCATAGGAACATTAAAAAGCAGCTCACTAAAATCTAAGTAATAATGAAAGTGGTTATCTTGCACACTATAAAGTACTGTACATACGTATACAAGAATACACATTTTGGTCATCTGCTTCATTCCAGAGCAAATGAACGGTAAACTTTGTGCTGCATTCATGTATCAAGAGAGGCTGTTTTTTTTTCTTCATCAAAACAAAAGAATGCCCCCGTCTATTGACCGTGAAAAGATGTTCATAGATGTGTCCCCGCTGAAGCGATGTCTTTGTTGGTTATCTCCATTGGTGAGCCGCCTCCATTTGGCTCGGCCTAATCAGAACACAAACACGCCTCTGTCATTTGGCTGCACTCCCTCCCTCCCATCCCCCTCTTTCTCAGTTTGTCTCTTATTAACTAACACTACAAATTACATTCTATTTTCTCCCTGCTCAATTCCTTTCCACTTCTACTTTGTGTATCACATCTCATCCAAATTCTTACTTATGAATGTGTGTGTGCATTAGCGCAAGAAAGGAAATCACACCACACACTGTCAGTCTCTCTCCAGCCCTCTTTCTCCCACATTGATTTGTTTTTCTCTCTTTCATCTTTCTACAATCTAATCTAGTCATCTAGATTGTGTTTGTCTCTTGCTGAGGCACAGATTTTGAGGCCTGGCATATATTACCTCTGCTTGTCTGAGCAAAGCCTGGTTTCGCTTGTCAGAGGGGAAGTGTTGCAACGTAAAGAGATCCCTGAGGGAGAAGACTTATTCTCGGTGCATGATGAGTACAGGGTGGTAGACCTCCTGAAAAGGTTCAAGATTACAGTTTCAAGCAGAATGCCAGTTTGAAATCCACATGAGTACAAGTTATTAATTAGAAGTTTTACATGTAATGCAGACAGTTTTAAAGTTTAAACACACTATATTCGTGAAACATTGCATACAGTTGTGGTTTACAAAAGGAAAAACAATCTTATTTTCATTTTTGAAGTACAGTATGCCACTAGACCTGCTCTGCGTTATTTTCACTGTTGGAACGTATATGACAGCCAACCCTGCTGTATGCACACACGCCTGTTCTTCAGGAAATGAAGTGATGTGGTTATTTTGATGTGGGCATCCAGAGCTGGATACGTCACCCCAGGTTCTGCGTGCTCTCACTGGATCTCATAAGAAAACGTGTTTGTTTCTGCACTGTATATACAGCCCACAGCTTGGTCTCCTTTGACCGGTTTTTACGCTTGAAATTTTTACAGGTGTTTTTCCAGAATTGTGTTTGTTTTTTGTCGCATCTATTACAATCTTTTCAACTGATTATTCTGTACACACGATATAGAATGAAGAAATAAGTAACGTCCCAATTCTTATTTGTTTGGTAATACAGTTCTGTGATGTTGGGCAGTTTCTGGTTATGTTTTACTGCTTTGTGTGTGGAGTGCTTTGTCAAAATGTATTTAAATATTTATTTTGAAAAAGCTCATATTACTGTAAATATATCCTCCTCTTCTTACCGTTATGTATACATATGTCTTACAGGAAGCTATTTCTCAATACTGAGTTCCCATTTTCATAACAATTTGCAGTCAAAAAGCTGTACACTTTTAATCATATTTCATTCCCTGAACACTTCTTTTCAAAACACTTTACTCTATCAAAGTCAACCCCCAGCAAAACTCTGTTTAGAACATCAACAGAATTTTGTAATATTTATACAAACAATACAACCCATTGGGATAAACTGGGGTTTTCTTTGTGAATTAGTCATGTTCCCCATGTTATCCCCATTTTCCTATGGGTGCTCAGTTAAAAAACATGCATATTAGGGAATGTGAATACTCCTGGTTACAGTAGCTAACCTAGAGGACCAGTTTTATTTTTTTAAATTATATTCCTTCATTTACTGTTGCATAAATGTGTATGTATTGGACACACAACATACAATATGATGTTTTATGAAGATTGTGAAGTCAACTTGAAAAATCCTCACAGGAGATCAAGGGGTTAAAAAGTCAGAGCCAAGTAAGCCGAGTTGGAAATACACCAGAATTGAGCAGAAAAGTGCCGGAACCAAGTCTACAAAGTCAGCTGATGACCAAGGCTGTGTAGTCTGCGGCGATGTCAAACACAAGAGGAAGCTCTACTTCTGCAAGCAGTTCAGGGCTCTGAGTGCAGCAGAAAGGAAGGTTTCAGTAAGGAAGTTGGGTGCATGTACAAGGTGCCTTGAGGTTCACGACGACCGGTCATCCTGCAAACCTGGCTTTCTATGCAGAAACGAGGACTGCAGAGATGGAGAGGCTGAGCATCACTACTACCTCTGTCCCAAGTCTGTGTCAAAGAGGTCTGGTGACAGATCTGAAAAGGATGAAGGCAAAAAGAAGTACACAGAGGGTCAAGAAGATTTCATCAAAAATCTCCCACCAGACCTAGCAAAGCAGTGTAGGGAGGTTTTCTCAAATGTTGCCTCCAGAGTCTTCAAAACCTCAAATGACCAACAAAGTCTAATTGAAAAGAGTGGAATGCAAGAGCTTCCAGTGATCATGATGCTACTCGTCGTCACAGCTAACGCCGGACAGAAAGTCGGAACACTCATCGACTTAGCATCTGACACAAATTACATCACTCACAGAGCGGCGAGCCGCCTGGATCTCAAGAGTGAAGATATCATGCTCGTTGTACATGGAGTTGGCGGAATGAAGATTCAAGTAAAGACAAAGCGCTATCTTCTCAAAATCCGTGTATCCACCCCCAAGGGCACACTGAGAGCACATCAATTGGTTTGCTATGGGCTTGACAACATTGCAGACGTCCACAAAAGTGTGACACCTCAGCAACTGCAGCCATTGTTCCCAGACGTACCTCTTGATGAGCTTGTGAGGCCCAAAGAAGTCGAGCTTCTCATTAGCCACAGAGAAGGCCAGTTAGCTCCTCAGAGGATCAGAGTCGTGGGAGACCTCGTACTGTGGGACGGACCACTCGGGAAAACAGTTGGAGGAACCCACCCCAGACTGTTTGAGGAGGTTGAAGTGTCAGCCCACATGTCAAAGACGCACTTTGCGAGATCAATGAGAGCAGCAGCTGTGAAATATGAAGAGCTCACTAACCCCATTCCAGAACAAAACCCCTCAAGCAAAGAAGCAGCTGAAATACAGGGATCAACTGTTTCGACCAGCAAAGAGAGTTTCCTGAAATGGTGGCAATGGGACAGCATGCAAGCCCAGATGTGGAGGCTGCCGGTGCGGAAACTGCCAGCCCGGTGGTAAAGAAATGACCCTTGCAGAGGAAAGGGAGCTTGCGGTGGTAAAGGATGGACTCACCTATGTCATGAGCGACCATCACAGCAGAGAACCACATTGGCATGCAAAGTATCCCTGGCTAGAGGATCCGGCCTCACTTCCGAACAACAGAGGTGCAGTTGAAGCAACATTCCTAAGAACAGAGAAGCAGCTAGCCAAGGCACCAGAGTGGAAGTCTGCCTACAAAGCTCAAGTGCATGACATGATCGACAGAGGAGCTGCAATCAAGTTGACTAAAGAGCAGATCATGACCTGGAAAGGACCAGTATGGTTCGTGAGTCACCTTATTGCACCAAACCCACACTCTACAACAACCCCAGTAAGGCTCGTCTGGAACAGCAGTCAAAAGTTCAGAGGCACCAGCATGAACGACTTGCTGATGAAAGGGCCAGACGTCCTTAACCAGATACGTGCTGTCCTCCTGAGGTTCAGAGGGGGAACCAACGCTGCCTTAGGGGACATCAGGAAAATGTACAATTCTGTATGGTTGGAAGATAGAGAGATGCACCTCCACAGGTTCCTCTGGCGGGATTCTGAGGACAAAGAGTTGGAGGAGTACGCAATCACCAGAGTCAATATTGGTGACAAGCCTGCAGGATGCATCGCACAGCTCGCAATGCGAGAAACAGCCAACCTACCTCCTTTCGCCCACCTTGAAGAGGAGCGAGGGGTACTACAAAATGATAGCTACGTTGACGACATCCTCACGTCTCACAACGACTTCGAGAAGCTGAAAACCATCACAGCAAACGTGGAGCAAATCCTGAAAGCTGGAGGTTTCCTGTTGAAGCCTTGGGTCTTCTCAGGCCAAAGTGGGAGGAAGGGGAACAACAACAAACCAATGAAGACCAAAGTTAATGACATGGTCCTCCCGAATCAAATGAGGGCTGAAGATAACAAAGCGCTTGGTCTAGGCTACCTTGTGGAAGAAGACAAGATCCATGTAATGGCATCCATTAACTTCTCAAAGAGAAAGAAGAAGATGCGACTTGGCCAAGACCTTCTACTAGACCAAGTAAGAGCAAACCCCAAACCCTTTGACAAGAAGGAACCTCCTGAGTCAAGTCTCAGGGTTGTATGATCCAGTTGGTCTGGTAACTCCTGCCAAGCAGAAGGGTGCCATCCTTGTGCGGAGAGCATTCCAGGAGGCAAAGAGCGACAACTGCCCTGTCAAAGACACCTGGGATACAGCATTGTCAGACAGCCTCAGAGAAGAT
Organism: Pseudochaenichthys georgianus; assembly: GCF_902827115.2. Lineage (NCBI taxonomy): Eukaryota > Metazoa > Chordata > Actinopteri > Perciformes > Channichthyidae > Pseudochaenichthys > Pseudochaenichthys georgianus. Next base: position 19,219,933 of record NC_047510.2, read on the forward strand.
GCAATCCGACTCTTCGAAGAGTATGTGCAACTCGGGCAGGTTACATTCACCAGGGCCATAACGCCTCCAAGCTTCATTGGAAAACCTTGGGCAATAACATTCTCCGATGGAAGCGAGCATGCTTACGGTGCTGTGATGTACCTCCGGTGGAACACCGACCAAGGCCCATTTGTCACTCTGGTGGAGTCCAAGGCGAAACTAACTCCTTTAGACCACAAAGGTGATGCTGTTAAGGCAGAGATATGCGGAGCAGTGTTTGCCTCACGTCTCAAAACATACTTCGAGCAGCACAGCAAGATCCAGGTTGGAAAGTGGTTCCATGTGATTGATAGCCAAACAGTCCTCGGTGCAATCCAGAGAGAGAGCTATGGTTATCAGACCTTCTTCGCAAACAGAATCGGAGAGATCCAGAACACAACAGCGATCCAAGATTGGTGGTGGGTTCCTGGTCCTCTTAATATTGCTGACATCATAACCAGAGGGGCCAGTCCTCAAGACCTGGGTGAAAGTTCAGAATGGCAGAACGGACCAACGTTCTTGAAGTTTCCAGTGGATGACTGGCCAATGAAATCTGCCAAAGATTTGGTGACAGCTGCCAGAGACAGTGTCAACAGATTGCAAAAGAAAACGTTTGTTGCAGCACTAACCAGAGCCAAGGCAAAGGCACAAGTGCCATCAGATCCAAACGATGCCAACACACATAACCCATCAGAGCTAAAGCTAGATCAGCAACACACCTAAAAAGGCCACCAGCAGGATCAGCTGTCCTAAACCTTGTGAACGTCGAGCGGTTCAGCAACCTAAGTCGACTCGTCAAGACAGTTGCTTGGATTTGGAGAGCAGCGAAGAAGTTCATTAGAGGGAAACTGCAAACAGTCCAAAGTGGGAGGCAGTGTCGTCTTCGCAATTCATCTCAGTGAAAGAGAGAGAAGATGCCCTAAGAGACATCTTTCTTGCGGCACAGCAAGGTGCATCCTTCCCAAGTACAACCACAGACAGGCTAGTGGTGTACAGAGACCAAGAGACTGGCTTGTTGGTCTGTGGGGGTCGCGTGCAGATCTTCAATGAAGATAAAGTTGCTGTCCCCATCTTGTCGTATGAAGCCTGGGTATCAACGCTGTTAGCACGAGAAGCCCATGAGGAGAACCACGATGGAGTGGCCGGAACCTTGCTCAAGATGAGGAGAAGAGCATGGGTCGTGAAGGGTCGGATGATTGCTCAGAAAGTGGTCAAAAACTGCATGCTCTGCAGAAAAACTAACTTCGTAGGGGCTAAGCCAGTCCTAGAAGAACACTACAGATTCCCTACCAATCTTGACAAAGCTACACTAGAAGAGAGAGCTGCCAAGAATGGCACAGAATGGACATGGAAAATTCATCCTGCCGATTCTCCACACCGGAACGGTGCTGCAGAAGCTGCTGTGTGCATCATCAAGAGAGCACTGCAGAGTCTGGGAGGAGAGTCGGGGCTAAGTTGGAGTGAATTCCAAACAACTCTCTACATGGCAGCCAATCTTACGAATGAAAGACCAATTGACGCCAGAACACAGAGCCGAGAAGACAGCGTTCAGTTCATCACTCCTAACTGTCTCCTGCTCGGACAAGCATCGCAGAGTGGAGATGTCAGAACATTGGACTTCAGTGACTATCCATACAAAAGGCTTAAAGAAATGCAAGCGCAAGTGAACAAGTTCTGGAGGCACTGGAGTCAACTCGCTGGCCCTAATCTATTCGTAAGGAACAAGTGGCATACAGCCAAGAGAAATGTCGCAGTCGGAGACATCGTCTGGATTGCAGACCAAAACGCCCTGAGGGGTCAGTTCAGGATTGCAAGAGTGGTCAGTGTCAACTCGGACAGCAAAGGAATTATCAGGGTTGTCAACGTCAGAACATTCCCAAGCTACCCTGTTCCTGTCACAAGGCCTACCACAGCAAAAGCAAATCACCAAAGATCGAAAAAACTCAAAGAGGAGATCTTTGTAACATGCGACCTCCCAGGTGTCTCCACTGGAAAGTCGAGTGGGAGGTGTGAAGTCAACTTGAAAAATCCTCACAGGAGATCAAGGGGTTAAAAAGTTGGGCTGATTGACAGAGTGGCAGCTGTCTGAAATCTCTCTAATTGCTAATCAGCATCGCTGCACCTTTAAAAGCAACGCACCTGAAAGAAGGGCAGTAATCAAAGCTGGAAAGGGACAAACTAAAGAGCGTGCGTCCGTCCGTCCAGCAGCAGCAACGAACCAGCAGAATAAACGTTGAAGAAGCAGCACTGGTGCAGCCATAAAAAGCTGGAGAAGCGGCCGGTGAGAGACGAACTGTGTGTTTAGTCAAGTCATACAACTTACCGTTCATGGCGCACGTTAGAACGTGCGTTCCAGTTCAGTGTCATTTGTTTGTTTGATGTCCTCAAGCTAAAGCAACATGATTGTTGATTTAAAAACGAGTGTTTTGTTTATTGAGATATGTAGATTGGTAAAAACGGTTTGCATGCTGCTAAGAATTCAGTCTATTATATTTGCATTTGTAATGAGACTGCATAAGTTAAAAACTGTTTAAAACATAATTTATAAAAATACATTAAGAAAGTAAGAACAATATTCACAAGTGTTAAAAAGTATATGTAAAGCATGTATTTTTTCATTTATTATTTGATGTGCATTGTATTTACAGTAATTATTTTCATTTAAGGTTTTTTACCTTACAACTTACAACATAAGCTGTACTGCAACAACAAATACCAAAGTAAAGAAGAACTCAAAAGAAACAAAGTTGTGGTCATTGTACGAGTGAAACCCAGTGAAAACCTCCTATGGACTGTACCATCCATTTCAAGCGGGGAAAACTGCAAATATACCCAAGGGCTTGACAAAGATAGAGACCATTTGATTCTGTATTGCTACATGTTGGTAGTGCATTTAGTATACTGAGACAAAATGTGCTTTTGATATCAATCAATCAATCAATCAATCAATCAATCAATCAATCAATCAATCAATCAATCAATCAATCAATCAATGTTTATTTATATAGCCCAATATCACAAATGTTACATTTGTCTCAGTGGTCTTCACAGTGTGTACATAATATCAGTATGACAATATGACACCCTCTGTCCTTAGACCCTCACATCGTACAAGGAAAAACTTCCAAAGAAAACCCAGTTTAAAGGGAAAAATGGGAGAAACCTCAGGGAGAGCAACAGAGGAGGGATCCCTCTCCCAGGATGGACAGACGTGCAATAGATGCCGTGTGTAAATTGAAAAGATAATACATTTGCAACATAGGTAGTCCAAATGTTTGGAAATGCATGTGTGTATAATAGGAAGATGAATCCACGAGGATATCCATCCAGGACCACAGCCACGGCTCAAGATCCAGCGCTCGCGATCCAGGACACAGGACCGCAGGATCATCCATGACTCCGGATCCCAGCGTATATAGACACCAAAAAGAAAGACATTTGGGGAAGCTGGGTTAATCGGAACATGAGAGTACACAGGTACAGACAGACAGAGAGAAGGAAGAAGGAAGATGTCCCCCGACAAACTAAGCCTATACCAGCAAAACTAGGGGCTGAATCTAATCAGCCCTAACTATAAGCTTTATCAAAAAGGAAGGTCTTAAGCGCACTCTTAAAAACGGATAGGGTGTCTGCCGCCCGAACACAAACTGGAAGCTGATTCCACAAATGTGGAGCTTGATAAGAAAAGGCTCTGGCTCCCATTGTACTTTTAGAGATTCTAGGAACAACCCTGCATTCTTGGAACGCAATGCCCTAGTAGGACAGTAGGGTATAATGATATGGTAAAATTTGTGAATTGTGAAAGGTAAAGTGTGTCTGTGTCATACAAGAAACTTCTGTCTTACACTCAAAAACATTAAGTTTAATTAACATTTTAGGTTATTGTATAAAATGAAAAGATCACATCAAATCTTATTAATGTTACATTATGTATATCCTGTGATTTGGAATTGAGTTATGAATATTCTTGGAAAAAGAAAACATTTTTAATGGAGTCAGAACCTAATGTTCCCTTGCTCTATGAGAGAGAGAGCAGTCCTTTCTCCCAGACCCAGACCCTCTCCATATTTGCCCTGACCTGTGGAGAAAGGCCTAACTGTGACATTTACTGAAGGTCAGGTCTGCCATGAGTACTGGGCAGGACCCCACTCATGTGATCGCCCACTTTTTTGGATTTTTTCCAGGAAAGAACAGAGTGAGGTTTTTGGTCCATGGTGGGAAATGCATCCCTTGGAATGTGACTTTGAGAGAACCATGTGGGACCGACAAGAGGGTCTTCCCTTTCTCAGTAAAAAGCTTCTCCTCCTGAGGCTGTGGGAAGTTCAGAGGTCAAATGTACCCAGTGCCCACTCTCTGCAGCACACAAAACCCACAGCTGATGTTGCAACTCTGTCCAGAAACCCTCAGGGCATCAGTGGGAACAACTGGCTCCACAGTGAGCTGCACAATTCCTCTTGTGCTCAGTCTGAAATACGCATACATGTGTGTTTTAGTCTGTCACAAGGAAAGTTATGAACATTGGATCTGTTTTACACATTCACGTTGACTAGATGTGTGGTACCTCCTCACCTAAAACCTACTCAGTCAGATGAAAGTAGCTGTTCAGACCTGTAGCCAAAATGTGCTTTTGTTTAGAGAATTCGTCATGTGAGCTGGGATATCCTTGAATGTTTATTATGCACAGTGTGAATGTGCTTTTCTGTTTGAATGCTTTTCTTTATAGCTTGTTTTTTTCCGTGACTTGTTGTCTGGGGTTAGTGTCTGTTTTGTTCCTGACTTAAAGCAAACCAACCAGTGGAGCAGTCCGGGCACCTAATAAAAGGACTTGCCTCCAAGTCCAAGCCCAGTAAAATCAAGGGATTACTGAAACACAAACATTGTAGGCTCTTGACCAAATGTTTTCCACTTCCCTTCAGATATATTTATGACTTGTTCATGTTTAAAGACTGATCATTCCAGTCTCCAGAGGTATTATCAATGAAACATGGGAGAATATTCCCTCCTTTCTCTTCTTACAACACAAGCCCTCACAGGAAAATAATAAACAGATGAGTGGGATGGGAACAGCTTCCAGCGAAAGCTGCTCGGCACTTAGGTGAGCAGGCATCACTGCGCTGGTTCCCAGGCTGGAGGGAAGAGGGCAGGCCTCAGCTTGACTTTTCCAGTCATTGAGTAGAACCAGAAAAACTAGACAGAAACCACCGTTACCTGTCACTTCATCCCATCATTTATTGGCTCTCACCCCTTTCCACAAGTCCTGACACATAAACCGAGGAACTGAGAGTAAAACCAGAGAAGATTATTTGTTCTGTCTTGTGCACTATGTGTGTTTTTCTGACTTTTTCCATGGTTGGGTTCTGTCGCTGTTTGAGATGGGTCGTGCTCACAATTAGGTAATCCTGGAAAGCGGTGGATTCTCCCAGGCTTGTGTGCCCCAGGCTTGTGTGCCAGATCTGAAGACAAACACGGACTATTAACTACTCAGTTTCACAGTAACTCCACCCACCTTATCCGCACCCTCACAAACACCTTATACTGGAACATACAACCTCTTGCACAACTCTTTCCCCAGCAGACACATCGAACAACAAGAAGGCTCAAAATGGCTGTCACATGCATATCTCAGAGAGGTCCAGCCTTATCATCAACGGCGAGTTCAGAAACGCGGGTCCACTCAAACACACAGAGAAAAGTCCTGGCTTAATTTCCCCCTGCTCCCTCTCTCCTTTATTCTCTCTCTGTATTCTGGCAAAGTCCACTATTGCAAATTAAAGACAGATCTCGCTTCGATGCTGACAGCTCCAGCTACGTGCCAACACTACTAAATGTCTGCAGGTCAGAGGGTCTAGAAACACAGGATTATCCCCACTGACTCTCTTGAGCTAGACAAGTATTTCAGTTGGCTCCAACTTTGTGTGCCTTTGTGTTACTTGGATCCATCTGTTTGTTAGTGACAGATAAATAGTGCAATCATAGAAGGCTAATGATGTTTGCGACAGCGTTGACATCACAGCATACACGCGCGCACACATATGCGCGCGCACACACATGCGCGTGCACACACACACACACACACACACACACACACACACACACACACACACACACACACACACACACACACACACACACACACACACACACACCACACACAGTGAAAAGGTCCAAATTGTCGAAGTCTTTCTGGCCAAAAATATTTGGCCAGAGAGAAGGAATTATTTCTCAAATTGGTCCCAAGAGATGTACTCTCTATCCTGACTATCCAATAACTGATACCAAGTGCAACCTGTTGCTATTTGTCTAATTACCCAACATAATATCTCTCTCTCTGTTTCCATGTGACTCACTGCAGGATTATTCAAAGTGTGTGCAGGTGGAAACAGGAACATGCTTTTGTCATTATTCTACGAGAAGCAATATAGTGGAACCCAGGAACATGAGATGTATGCAGATACACACTTTGAAAGGTCAGACAAAAAGTCAGGATATCCCTGCAAATGTGGCTGAATGTGCATTGAAGTGTTTGCCCATACTAGAGGGAATGCAACAGAACAAAACCACAAAGGAAATGTGCAGGAACCACTGGTCTGGTTTTTTGACAGGGAATTGGGTACAGAGAACAGGCCCTTGTATGGTGAAGCGATGTAGACCCTCATTCCTTTGGCCTTAGGAACAACTATTTTGGGGCATTTTGAACTCTCCCACGCAACAATTTTGGGTTTAGTTCATTTATTTATATTTTTATGTTTTCCATCTAATGAAGCCCAAGAGACGTGTATAGTTGTTTTTGGCCTTTAAGTGAGGAGGAAAAGGAGGAGGGGTGTGAGTGTGTCTGCGTTCCTGAGTGTGTGACTGTAGCCTGTACAGTTCTGCACTTTTGAGCCTTATCCAAAAACACAACTGATGTTATGACTCAACTTTCATATCTGTATTCTATCCAAAAGGTGTGTTTGTTCTGCAACACCACTGAGCCTAACCCTTTAGTGTAACGGGGCGTGTTTCTCGCTCTGAACTGGTCGAAGCCGGCTGTGATTTATGGTTATTCTCATATACATAGAAGGGGAAGGGGGATCTGGGAGAAGGCGTGGGAGAGACCCTGGGGAAAGAAAGTTCTCTCTCACAACCCCATTGCAGAGGGCCAAGAGTAAGGTTATAACCTGGGTTTCTGTTCACATTTGTTTTTTTGAATGTGGGTGTTACGTAAAACATATGCACACATAATGTACAGCATGAAGGGATGGAACCTAACAATCAGTCATCGCAAACGTTTTTCTATTTGTTGTAATGAATAGCTCTTGACTGCGTACTTCAGCAGGCTTTAGGAACTGTGAAATGCTTTTTTTTAGCCCCACATTTTAAGATGATGACTTTGTTTGCCTACCACTATTGAAGTGACAGCTATAAAGAGCACAGTATTATTCTTTCAAACAAGGACAAATATTTATTTTTGGCATATTTATTTGCTGTCTTCAGATTGTTCGGAGATTATTTGCAGTTTCAACAAAGGACTCCTGAGCTCTACTAACTGTGCATTAAACATAACAATTAAAAAAATAGATAAAGGGAAAATACTTTATACCTCATCAGTTATTTTCTCCTCATAGACTCTTATGTTGTCGCAATTTAGTGTGTGTCAATACAGGAGTGCATTTATGTCTTAAGGTAGACAAATGAAACGGTCACTAAGGGCCATTTTAACTGTGAGTTATGGACCATGACAGAGTTTATTAAATATTTCTGTTTGACTAAGACCCTCATAGAGTTGTGCTTTTAAACAGTACAGCCAGATGAGACGGGGGCTTTCAGCAGCAGTGGTGTGTGACTGGCTGCTTTAGGGGCTGGTGACAGTTCTACTGTAGCTACAAGCTTTGACAGAATATTTCAAATAAAACTTGTGAAAAGTAAAGAGAACACTTTCTCACCCTAGAGTTGATTATTAGATGTAGCTAAGAAGCCTCAATATAGATGGTAAATGTGTTCTAGCCTGTTAAGTTCAGGTTGTTTTTATGCTCATAAAGATTTTAACAGATTTTCCATTGACATTAATTCCTTAAAATCCACATTGTGGCTTTCAAATGACTTCTAACGGCCTGCTGTTGTCACTTCAGTGAAGTGTTAACAAAATGGACTTAAAACATTAAGATATATGACAATAATAAAAAACATATATATATTGCTGCAATAATACTGACATTATTATGTGGAAGAAGCCTTTTAATGTTGTTGGTTGAGAGCAAGCTGAATAAAGCTTTCAGATAAATAAAGTAGAGTAAAAATCGAAAACTGTACTTTTAGAGTAGCAGGGCTTCTATCCACCTGCATGTTGTGATCTCTGATGACTATGAAGTATTTCTCTTCCTCCACTCTAATGTCTACTGGAGATGCATAGGCTTCTTGCTGTGACCCGGCACTTCTCACATTGAAACGTATACACGTTCCACGGACCCTGATGTGGGCCTACTACAAGGTGTGTGAGATAAGGCTGCGGTTATACTGTAGTCTTTCGGATGTCAACTCCATCAGAGACGCCCCAAGAATGGGCCAGCATGGTTTCGCTGAAAATGCAACAATAACACACCTATCACACCCAATTCCCCCTCTCTCTGCTGGGATGAGTGTGAAAGATAAACTGTCAGACTATCTCACAGAGATCAAGTTCCCTGCTGCACCATCATGCCTAAAAAAATCTCCCTGAGCAAGATAAAGCTTGCACTGTATATACATTTACAACAGGCAAGAATATATGCCACGGCATCTGTATAACGTACATTTACAGAAAATACATTTTACAGTGACAGTCAAACTTATATCTAACAAACTAATATCATAAGCGACACATCGTCTAGTTTCTTCTCTCCTGCTGTACCACACTCATCCAACTTCGTACCACCCTGTAAACACTGACAGGAAGTGTTATTACTAAGTAGATCTATTTCATTCTGCGGAGGAGTCAAACTCACATATCCTTTGGGAACAGACCCCTGACCCCTTTGTGCAGTGAGCCAGGAGGTTCCTTCTCCATGCTCTCTTTTTCTCTTTCTTATCCCTCTCCAGTCCAATTGTTTCCCACTGTAAGCTCTTACTCAGTATGCATCCCACAGAACGACATTGCCGTCCTTTCTCAGAGTGTTACTGTGTTGGTGATGGAGAGGAGGGCGGGTAAAATGGGAAATACGAGTCATTTTTTCTTACTGGAGAATTGCTTTTTCCCAGTGTTTAGGCCCCCCATAGTATTGTAGAAGCGTGCGTGGGAGGAGGGAATGGGAGACAACTTATGGTTGCAATTTGAAGAATCTTTTTTTAGGTACTCTTAGATGTGGGAAGTCAAAGTCATTGAGCCTGGGGCGTCTGTGGGAAGGCAAGCTTGAGATTAGGAAGAGAAGGAAGTTTAGAACTCCTGGTGGAATTCTCTCACTTTCAACTAAGGGGGTGGCTTTTGGTTTGCAGGGGCCATAGTCTTGTTGAAAGTTGGGAATGCTTATTTACATTAGATTGATTCAGTCTGTCACAGTATAGGGGGGGAGGCATACAAAGTTAATCTGCAGGAAACGGAACATACAGCCCACACCACATGCAGTTCTCTGTAATGTGGGAATCCTTAACCACATGACGCTGTAAATGCTGGAAGAAGGCCTGGAACCGAACCACTGATTATAGTTTTACCAGGGGGTAAAAGTCAAAAACTTGAGTGCAATTTGGTGAGATCTCGCTGTGTTTTTGTGTGTGTGTGAAAGAGAAAGATAGAGAGAGAAGAGTGAGCGGGAAAGAGAGAGAGAGCATAGGCCCATAATGGTGTAAAGTGAATCTTAGCCTCTCTCGCTGGTTCCCAGAGTCTGCGCCAGCTGGATGGTAACGGTTGGGTCTTTGCTACACAGCTGCCCTCCAAACTGATTAGAGAGAGCTGGCTCACTTCACCAGCAACCATTGTGCTCTTCTATCCAATCTTCACTTGAAGAAAATGTGAAAATGCAAGAAAGATTACTTTGGTGCTGTTTTTTTACTGTTCTATAAGGGGATCAAATGTGACCAGGCGACACACCCCTTCGCCCCCCCTCCCCATGGTATACTTGAGTGATTGCCGTCTGGGAAGTTAAAATACCATGAGTTTGTAAACAGAGGGGATTAGTGTGAACAATTATGCAGAGGGATCAAGTGTTTGAACATATTCTTAAAAAATCTACTTCAAAAGAAAACAGCTGACAGATGTGACAGTTGACCAATGACATTGTCGAGATATATCCGTTGTGCGTATGGCTTTTAAAAGAGTGGCTGAAATGCAATCTACCCATCTGTACAGGGGCCAGAGCAGTCTGCTGTCGCTGGAACACAGCATGGTGAAAAAGAGCATCAAATTGGGCGTGCTAATTCCCGGTAAATCCTCTTAAAAGACTCTGTTCCTCCCTGTCACTCACACACATACAGAGGTCACAACCTCCAGAGCGCATGGCTACAGAAGTTTTAAAAACCAGAACAAAATTGTCACAGTCCAGCCACAGGCTCCGAGCTGCAGTATAAGAAATAAGACACCCACAAAACGGACCTGCTGCTTGAAAAAAAGCACAAAGGGGGTATCAATGCCATGCAGATGAGGAGTCTGATCGAAGTCATGCTGAGTAGGAAACGTGACTTTGGCTGATGTGGAGGTCACACAGGCGTGAACAACTGGGTGGTAGCAGGTGCCAAGCAGATTTGATTACCTGGAGTAAGTAAGTTAAATTAGAATATGTGTAAACCTAGAACCTTGGACAGAACATACATAACATTCATCTGTTTTGCAACTCTTATATATCATATATATCAATATTCAAATGACTGTATATAGACTATTCTGCACAGTTTCTATTATATTCTGTTTCCTTTTCCTTTTCCTTATACATGTGATGTTTTGGTGTTGATGTTTTGGTGTTGTTGTTTTTTTGTTTTTTGTTGTTGTTTTGTTTCTTTCCGTCAGGTGGGAAATAAGTATTGTTTGTGTTTTTCTTAGTATACTAAGACACTGTTATGTTTGGCTGTGAAAAAAAAGAAAATGCATTATGAAGGGCAGACCATCTATTTTTATTTATTTTGTTTATTTAGAAAGGGGCAGGTCATATAAGATTTGTTTCTTCTTCCTGCTCCTTTCCGCTCAATGATGTGTTAATAGAGACAAGTTGTGTTGGCAATTATTGTACAGTGAGTTTTGCGTACCATGAGCAGGACAAATAAAAATGAAATGAAATGAAATGATACTATATTTTATTTTATGTACTTGTACTATTTTATCTGTTTTATTGTGTTGCACTGTTGGAGGAGCCTGTGACCTAAGATTTTCATTGCCATAACTACACTGTAGCTGTAGACAATAAAAGCCTTGAAACTTGAGTATGTAGACTTTGACAAATGTTTAACATTTTGCAAGTCACATGCGTAAACCTGTAGACTTTGACATTTTCTAAGTCACATGCACTCATCATGCCCTCATTAGAGACAACTGAGGATAAATACTTAATATCCGAAAATCAAATAGGGGAACTATGCCTCTTTGAACCTTTAGTAAGTGGTCACAGTGTAATGATGCATTTATCACTTGTGTGGTGGGAATCTGATTTTCAGGCTGAGTCTTTCCATGACTCTGCCGAGCGCTGCCACTATCAGCGTGCATGGTTGGTTTCAAGTTGGCTAATCAGATTCAGAGTTGGTCAAGTTGTGTTATCTGGGCTGCCACGGTCCACCAGTCCGCCCATTCTGTGAGCTCTTGGTGGGAGTGCAGTTTCCATGCAGTCATGAACTATAAAGGGGAAGTCATGTTGGCCTCCTGCAGTACTGTGGGAAAGTGAGGCTCTTGCTTCCTTTGCTTATTTGGACCAATCTGGTTATAAATGGACATTCACAAGCAGGCAGCTCTGCAAGGACAGCCCAGAGCCCTCTAGTCACATTAACCTCTTTAATATTCCCATCTCAACAGACCAGAATTCCGAGAGAGAGGTGCTGGGGTCATGCATTTTTCCATTCAAGAGAGTACACAAAATCTACTGGTATGTTTTGAGTGGATTTTTAACCCAACATGTTTACGATAGTAATTTAGACTGATTGTCTGAAACATTTAGTCCCAAGAGACCTTGTCGGATTTCTGATTTACTGGGATTTGTTTGTCTCTTTTTACTCTCCCCTTTATAAGATAAAAGGAACGAGGCTCTGCTAGAAAAATTACAAAAAGGATTCAGATATAGTTTACAATGTGTAAATGTTTTGACACATGTTCTGCATATTGCACACTTGCACAGCCTCAAACAGACTGTTTAAAGACTGTTTAAAAACCATGCTTGTGCAAGTTGCATTCCTGGACCCACTAGATCACCACAGACATATTCCATATCATTATATTACAGGCCTGCTGAGTTCTGAGCACCCACAGAGGAGTTTCATTGTCAAGAGTGTTGTCAGATCAGAAGCCATTGGGAGGGGATAGAGGGAGTCCTGGCCTGTGTGCTGGCCGAGGTTTGGATTGGACCCACAGCTGCACGAGCAGTGTCCTGCAGAATCCTGTTTCTGAGCTGAGCCCTGACAGGTGCTGCATTAAAACTGCCCCGAAACCGCTTTATTTGGCTTAACGTTGATCCCCTCTTGCAGACGCTCATCGAATGGCACTTTGGTTGTCATGCTGTTAAACCAAATGCCGATCTGTGACCAAAGCACAGGACAGCATAACATCAGGCATCCACCAGGCCACCAAAGAAAAGAGACTCTGCTGGGGGACAGAAGTGATAGAAAACTACGCTGGTGTGAAGACACACTAATAAGCTTTTACCTCAAGGTTATGCTTACTCCCTTTTCATGTATCATTGTTTGGATGAATGGCAGTGCACTCTTTCGTTATCTGTGTAAGATGTAGCTTTCTATTATGTCATGCATGGGTATCGCTTTACTTCAACGTGTTCACATTTTCATTTACGCTAACAGACAGCACTGCAGCTTCTAAATGGTAAAAATATAAAATCTCTCAGCCTTCCAGAAAGGTTTTGTCTGTGTTGCTAGAGTCCCTCAGTTGGACGTAGTAGCAGCAGCTGTCACTGTCGCTCTCCCTCTAGCCTGGCGCAAAACAGCCTTATGCTTTTAATGGGTGATTAGTGTCAGATATCTGGGCTTCAACTGTGGGAAACATCGTGCTGGTTGCATCTGATCCAGGGCTCAGTTTAGAGTTCCCGTCCATCCAAAGATGAACACAGGGATCTAGCACAAACAAAGCAAGACTTAGAAGATTGACTCTACAAAATGGTATTTCATTAAGAAAGAAGCACAGCTCTTTCCACTCAGGAGCTTCTCCGTCCTGGCATAGAGATCAAGTTCAGTGACAGTTTTTCTGCCCAAAATCCCCATTTCCATTGTAGAATATGAACGCTTGGCTCGACTTCTCTGTGAAACTGATTAGGCATGCTGACAGTTATTGTGTGCATCCATACGGGTTGAGTAAGGTGAAGTCTTTGGCCTTGTTATATCCCTAAATAAATCAACATTCTTTTTAAATCGAATGGAAAATGTTGCACAACTCCATTTTGTTGCAGTTACTATTGTGTGTTATTGGCAAAAATGAACATCAGGGAAAGTATCTTTATATTAACCAGCATTGATAAAAATATGTTTCCTTTTAAGTTTACATCCTATTGCAGATAAAACAATGGGACCCTATTGTGTTTTGTTTTTTAGATTTTTACTAGAGGGGGTCACTGCCTAAAAGAACAATGGCACAATATTCTGGTTTCACTTATGTGCAATATCAAATTTACTGGCTTTGGCTTTCTCCTTTTGCATGTTTCGCAAGGATTTGCAAACTCCGTCCTCAAGTGTCTCCCCCGCAGCAGTGGGCTGACTCAATCACAGGATGATCAGGAACATGTGGACCCGCTCTTGAAAAGCATCGCCACCTAATCACCTGCATGTTGCACCAAAGCGTTTTCAGCGTCACTGTTTAGAGAACAGTGGGTGATGGAAACAAACAGAAAGCAAGACATCAACAGTTGGTTGTACAGTGAACTTGCACACACAGATTGTTTTATGGGTGTCTTTTTTCTCATTTCTCTCCAAGCAACATCTTTCTCTCTTTTCCCTTTCTTCTTCTTCCTTTCTCTCTTTTTTTGTCTCTTTTTCCCGCTCTCCTGGCACAGCAGCATGTGAATGATGCCCCTCGCCGCAGCTAAGAGCAGTGGGTAGACGGCTGTCTGTGTGACGGCTGTGGTGTCCTCTCTAAGACAAAGGGAACTTGGCAGGAGGCTGGGCTGCGGCTGGATCAAACAGGCCCTGTTTATTGGACCTCTCCCTCTTTGCTCTGCGCTCATCATGGGCTGTTTGTGAGTCTGCAGTCTGAAGTGTCTGAGAGATCTGCTCACCCCTCCAAGACGGGAACCACTCAGACCACACACAGGGCCGCTTTACCCGCCACAAAGAAGGGCCAGAACAGACGCTGACACACTCACTCTGCACATGCACACATCTCAAGTCACTCAGTTTATATCTGTATTGATTTAAATTCTAAGAGAGCATTTCGTTCTTTTACTCTTGACCTTTTCTTCAGATTTAGCCCATGGTGTCTTATGGTCTCATTTTCCCCTCTCTCTCCTTCTCAGCTCCCCCGAACAAGCCCCTGCCTTTCTTTCTTTCTGTCCCTAATACTCTCTCTGAGAACAATGTTCTACTCCTGCTCTGTGTTTTCCCATGGTGCTAGCACAGGAATTTGTGCCTGTTCAAGTTAATATATTTGCTATCAGACAGGGAGAGAAGGCCTTCATTACTGCATGATAAAGTCGAGGTTAAACAACACTTCTCAGAGGCATTTTTCATCAGCCTTCACTCTTGGTGCAGGGTATCTGAGATCGTACAGTTAAGACTCCCAGTGGTAAATCTTCTAATAGCTGAGGGCAGAAAGTGTGTTTGATAGAGTGAGAGTGATTTGTGAGATAGTGATCAGTTTGATGAGTTTTAGTGGAGGATGGGAAGGACGATCAGGTAAGGACAGGTTGCTCTCTTATCCTTACATCTACCGTTGGGTTCCCAGAGATTTATTGGCGCTCCAGGCTGACACACGTACACTACGGAAGATTTGTGATTAACGTTGTGACTTTAGGGTAGAAGAGAACTGGGGGTCAGGATTCCCGCCCTATCTGAGCCCCTTTCCTCTAAATGTTATGTGTATGCCTGACGGATCGTTCTTATTCTCCCACATCCTCCTATCGCTGCCCTTGCTTCCCACGCTAAACCCCCGCTCTGATGGGAAAGATTCAAAAACACAGGGACACTTTAAAATTCCAGGGATTCTTGTGGTGTGTACACATGTCACACCGTTTTTTTTTTTTTTAAATGAACGAAAGACGGCCTAAATGGGAACACTACAACAAATGCAAATGTTCTGTATCATCATTTAATTCTAATATACTCGCAGTCTGTGTTGATGAAATTGTAAATCAGCAAATGTTTTAGGAACTACTTCTTTAGAATTCTAAAGTGGGGAAAACATTTGTAAATAATTGCAAGATACTTGCATTTTGCAAATGCCAAATAGTATATAATAATTATATCACTTTATCCAAAAATCTTCATTTTTTTCATAATTGTTATCATTTTCTGTAAAGAGTTAGTTGAAAATGGCTTTCTTTCTTGGATGAAAGTATTTACAAGAACTTGCATGCTCCTCCACCAGAATGCTGTAACACAACTATAACGTTTAAGAGTAGGAATATCCAAATAATGGATATTGTAATTGAATTTCACTTTTGGAACTTTTGGTGCAATAGTTTCGTTTCTGAACAATTATACTGCATTACTGCTGTAGTAGTAGTAGTAGTAGTAGTAGTAGTAGTAGTAGTAGTAGTAGTAGTAGTAGTAGTAGTAGTAGTAGTAATTGTATTGCATTCTTGGATCTCTGATAACCACATTTGTTGTTTTGGTGAAGGTTGGAATATAGCAGCAGCTAAATCACTATATACGGAGGCGTGTGGCGCAGTGCATAGAGCCTTGGTGGTGGGATTAGGGGGTCACAGGTTCAAACCCCACTGCAGTCAGCATGTCGTTGGGTCCCTGGGCAAGACACCTCATCCCAAATGGCTCCTGTGGGGATTGCCCACAGTATTGAGTATGTAAGTCGCTTTGGATGAAAAGCGTCTAACAAGTAACATGTAATGTAATATACTGACACACAACTTCACCAGTGCCTTTATAATTCAAAATGACCATTTCTACCTTATCAGCTCCTTATATTCCGTATATTGAGCAATTCTCAGTGTGACCTTAGTGCTGCTCACATTATGGAGACATTACAAAAATGAGAAGGACATTTTCACACAAGAAAATGATTTTCATGCATGCTCAGCCAAGGCCACTGATCACTCTTATCTCTCCCTCATTGATCGCAACAGTGGAGAGAAGCTTTTCCCACAGTGCCGTCGTCACCCAGCAGCATAAACAAACACACACCATGTGCATGTGGAGCTGCAGAGCTTAGATGGGACACACTGAGAGCTCATTCACTGAAACATCAGAGCTACTGAAACCTTCACACAGTGGACTTTTGGTACTATGTCTTTAAAAAAAAGTTAAAGAAAATTAAAAAGCCTCAGCAGCGTATGAGAGGATTAGTCCATGCAGGATGTAGAAAGTTATACGTGACCGAATGATGAACACATTTGAATGTGCTGTGTGCCAGGTAGAGTCATTTGGTTCATTGGCCCATACAGCGCACATGTTTCTGTCGTCATGAGGATTGTATGCCCTGAGTGCCTGTTACTTTTGGAGTTTTTGATGCTTTGAACATGCCAACGTCCAGGCTACAACTTCCATCAAGACGGACAGATGAAAGAGGTTTCAGCCCTGTTAAAGTGGCGGTATTTATGTTTTGTGTCCCACACATGTGTGCAGAGAAGACCAAACATCCAAATCCATAGTATGTACTAATGAAGCCTCACCTGTTCGAAGTTTCACTCAAGTGAATCAAGGTAAAACCCTTTCTGAATATCACTTACATTTCAATGAAAATCTGAGCGGCTACAGAAGTTTAAATTCAACGTATTCATTTCAGAACCATTTACAAAATGGGAAACATTATTTGTAATAAGCTATGTTTGTAGAAGTGTAAACACCAGGCCTGATATGTTTCATTCCCTATCATTCACTCAATTCAACTTCCCACTCAATTCTCCTTTGTCTAAGACATGACACGATGGAAAATGAATTTTGTTAGGGTTGCTTGGAAAAGGAAATCCAGGCATTAGACACTCGGGCCCCTTCATTTCTGTCATGGGAGGGGCTTTCTCACTTCAAGTAAACAAAAGATTCCTCAGGACTTGCCGTACTGAGACTTTCTTTGAAGTCTCCTTTAGTGTCACATCTGATTGCTATTCAAACAGTGCCCTGCATTCATTCATTTGCCTTGATTTCAGCAACCCTGTGCTGGAGCCTAATTGTGGTTATGTAAGGGAACAGAGTTAGAAATTCAGCACAGTATTTTATCTTCTTTATTGTCTGCTGTGTTTAAAAATCACAGCTTATTCCAGATGACTCCAACACAATGTCACTGGAATTAAAACTACGCATAGAAACATTAAAGTTAAGGGTAAGACTGAGGACTCGGGTTTCAGAAGAACTTCAAACAGTCTGGGACTGGAGGCCAGTTTGCGTAAAACCACTAAATGAGCTGACCCCATGTGAAGTAGAAAAATTCCCTAGTATATGAGGGCGTGGACAAGCCACTTCCCTTATTTGCGACCCCCTCACTCCTGTGCCCCACTGTGATTGCATTGACCCTCTTCCTCCATGTGCCCCTAAGGCGGCTCTTATTGTAGCAATGTGGGACTTCAGTGCACTTCCTCCTCTCTGTTTGTCCTACAGGAGCTTGGAGAGACAAGGGAATTAGAACAAGCTGTCGAAACAGCATTTCCATGGGAGCGCAGGTCAAGGAGACCCCCAAGATGGCCTTTCTCATATGTGGGAAATCCACCTCCAAAGCCCAACACTAAACATGAACAATGATTTTACAAAGAGAGAAAAATAATGCAATATTACAAGTCACGTCTGAGTGAATGACAGACTCTGTTTTGTTTCTACAGTTTACTCATCATGGTATTGTAGTCACATGTCTGAGGGCATGCATGTGCATTGGAGACAGGAGAAGGAAGAAAAATAATTGGCATCCACTAGTATCAATCACATAACCTTTCTCAGTAATTATGTCCCATAAGGGAGCCAATAGAGTAATTAGAGGTTACTACAGAGCAGAGTGTGGACCACATCTATGATCCCCCGGGGACTTCGTGTCTCAACATGGTTGCCAGAGTGTGAGAACCTCAACCCATAAGAGCACCTAAACACATAGAGCTGCTACATACACAGCACCACAGCATGATCTTACATGACAAGTTGTGTCTCAAATGATATAAAGTTACAAATGTATATAAAGACACATTTAAATATATGAAAAATGCTTAAATCCTGAATGCAAATGTCTCACATGGTTGTAACATTTCTTACACTCCGTAAAACCTTTTTTTTTCAAATCAGTGGCTACATCGGGAAGAGGCCATGGCAGTGTGAGAAACCTCTGAGACATGGGATCTCAGGACAAACAGTGTGATCATCACTCTTTCCTTTGACTAAGTATGAATGAATCAAGCAACAGGTGATTTCAAGGCTGTTTTTCTCCTCAAAGCAGCAGGTGCCTGCCTCAGTCCAAACAACACAGCAGGAGCCTTTACGTTCCAGTGTGAGAACCACAAAGAAGGTCCAAGTATACATGAAAACTGCACCACCCTCTGACATTTCCAACACTCTGAGCCTATTCGGATACAGTTTGGCAATGCCCACAGTAACAATGTAGATTTCACTGTTGACAATCAAACTTTCCACAAACAAATTCCAAAATAAGCAAAAACAGTTTTTGTCGTTATATTCTGATCACCTTAATAATTATCTTACAATCATTTCCATAGCAAACTGTTATTGACAGCCCCAACAATATTTGTTTTGGTTTCGTCGGTTTCGTCGGTAAATCGTTGGATGGCAAAATGCTCTCCTGGAGACACCTACTGAGTACTGTGACAAGCGCGTTGTCTGTGGACAGATTTTTAAAAAGGAAACATTAAATGTGTTCTTTTTCAAATACTTTGAATATACATCAAATGTTGATGTATAGATGTATATTCAAAGTATTTGTTAGTGTGGACTAGTAATTGGTAGTTGATGGTGCCCAATGGGCTTAAGAGCATTTCTCTTCAACGGACCATCACTTAACTGACTTCTGTTTTAACTGTTAGGTCCTGCAATGACTATCCCCTATCCTATAATCTAGCCTTCATCTATCCTACCTGTCACAGGTGTTCTGTTGAGAGTCAGTGTCACAACCTTGGAAAGTGTGATAGGGGGCATCAGTGCTCCTCAAATGCCCTGCCCCCACCTCCTTAACCAGCTTTGATGGTTGAGGGCTTGCAGAGCCTGACAGCTGCTCTTAAATTAGAGAGTCGGAGAGAACACAGGACCCAGGAATGTTTGGATTGTCTGGATTGCCTTTCTCTTCCGTAGAGTCCTGGGAAGTTGGCCACAATTTATTCCAAATTGTGTCAGGATGCTGGATAATCCTATGCACCATATTTATGTATAACGCATTCCTTACCTTATATTTTAAAAATTCCTTTAGTTGTGACTTAAAGGAGGGATATTGCAGGTAGAGGTTATTGAAAAATAATATAACTGAGTAGCAGAGGTATAGGATGTCAGTTATTTCTGACAGGTTGATGATGTCTGCTCTAGCCCCAGTGGTCAGGCCATCCTGAGGTGAAGCCTTCTCTCTCGTGCATTATCACACCTCCTTCATTAGTTGCTGTGGAGACAGTGACTAGGTAATTGAGGTCAGTGTGGCCAGAGGCATGGCTTTAAAATTACCCGGAGGATAAAGTGAGCCCCAATAATGGTGTAGTGGCCATTCAAGAGAGATTAGCACTACACAGCCTGGGATACACCCAGGAACACAAGCTTTACCTAAAGCTGCAGGAAACCAGGCAAAACAAAGGAAAGACAGGCAGTGAGGAGGAGCACCGCAAAGTTCCGAAACAACAGAAATCTAGGGTTGTGAGGGGCTGACATGAGGTGGATGGACATACATAGTAAGACCATGAGAGGGCAAATGGAAGCACGAGAGATTGATAGAGTGGGGGTGAGAGGATGGGCAGGATAGAAGAGTGGAAGAAAGAGAGATTAAAGGAGGGCTGAGTCATGATGAAGTAAAGCTTAGAAGCACAAGCTTCCAGATAGTAAAAGGAGGTTGGATCCAGCCGTCATGCTGATTTTCTCCTCCTGCCATAGACCAGCATGTTGTTTTTATTCAATGTCTTTTAATAAAAGTGGAATTACTGCAAGCCCTCCTCTCTTCTCTGACCCTGGGTGGTGTGATGTGGAATGTCTGCTGCTGTCAGCCACCCCTTCACCCACTCTGCAACTCAACCAAGCCTTTCTGAAAAGGGCTACTGCTTGCTTCAAACAAACAGTGCACCCATGTGACATATATCTAAAGATCTAATAATATCAGTAAGAAGGACTTCATGTTCAATGGCCCATGTTATCTTAGTACATGAGAATAAAACAATAAAACAAGAACATTCTGAATATAAACATTCATTCAGTGGTCTTTCGCAAAGGGAGAGGCTTAGAAGGCCCTTTCACAAGCAATCGGGGTAGTTTCTGCATTAGTGTACACACATTATAAGTTTTGAATAAACTACTATCAGAATGGTCAACAGTCCTTTAAGAGTTTCCTTTTTAAAGCTTGGTAGTCAGCCCTGGAGCATAGAGCACTTAGGCCACACCAACCTCGAACACTTCACCATGGTCCCACCCTGTCTTATTCCATTACTGCCTTCCTTATCACTCAAGTGGACCTTCAGGCTAGCCATAGCATGCAGAAGGAATGTGGGACGTGTCTAGTAAACCCACCATTTCCCAAATTCACCCCTTTCTCTTAACTTCATCCTAAACTGACCACTGAGCATCATGAGCATCATGTTTTAATGAAACGCAACAGCTGCTGTGGCGTGTCTGTGTATGATAACAGCTTTAACTGGATCTAGCTCTGCTGCTGCCTTCCAAAGCCCATCCAGTGTGATGAAGAGGAGGATGGTGGGGGAAATAACCACACATGTAATCTCCCACCGCTTCAGTGGGCTGGGACAAAAGGGCTGGGGCTTCCATGACGGATTTTGCGATCAGAGACTATTTGGCCGACAAAGCAAGCAGGCCTCTTGATTTTGGCATGGGTTAGTCTCACATTAGTGTTAGCAAGTTTCATGCCAGAAATGTGCCTATATCCACTCTCTATCTTTAATGGCATAACTTCATAGACGTGTACATCAATCTGGCACAATCACTCCACTAATAAATATATCCATTGATTAGTATCTCACAATAAGACTTTGGAAGAATTAAACTGCTGCCTATGATATCTCTATAATATATTGAGATGTATGTGATTGTGGTAAAATGTGTATGTATGGAGGGAGCCGGGGCTCAGTTTCGGGGGTAGGCAGGTACAGGCTTATCATCCCATTATTGATTTCTTCAGCAGTAATTATACCTTAGTGCACTATCGCTATACGCTGGCTGTTGTTTTGATTGCGCACCAGTCAGGTTTAGTGTTTTCTCCCCGTTCTTTTCTTAAGGAAGATCCTGGCTCATTAGGGCTCTGCTGGGACAAGTAGAGGCACAGGTGAGGCTGTGGGTGCAGCCTCTCTCACCTCAGTGTGTAAGTGTGGGAACCACTCAGCCGCCAGTAGTGCATGAGTAACAAGGACCCTGAGGGAGTGTGGCGTAATCTCCTCCTAATGCTCTAGTCTCTTCTCTTTCTCTCGCTCAGCGGAACACACACATTCAGTCAGAAGACTGAGTATACTCATTCATTTATCTCAATCAGCATGCGTGTGTAAACAGCAATCTTCAAATGAAAGCTCATTCTAAGGTGCATAGACGAAGACATATTTGTATTGTAAATACAGCTACAGCCAGGTAAATAATACCTTTCATTGTTGCATTGTTGGAACAAAGCTACTGAACCTTTCTGAAAAAGCCTGTATGACAAATCACCTCATAAAAACGTACCATTTAGACAAGTATGTTACACAGATTTGGAGCTTGGTGAGGTTTGAGTGCAGACGTCATAAACGTCTTTAGAGATAAATGGAATTGAGAGTCAACCTGTTAATACCATGCAGAGTTCAAATCCATATTTACCAAGTTTAACTTTTTTTAAAAAGCAGTTCACATTTTGAACACCAAAGGTTTCAGTAACATCATCTCCTCTCAACCAACATCAGGATAGGATCAAGCCTAACAAAATCCTACAAAGGATCAACTGTATAAAGTTATAGGTAAATACAAACAAGTAGTCAATTACATAAAAAGTGTAATAGTTATCCATGTCATAATTCCTTTAATCTGCCCTTTTAGATATAGCAATTATTTTTATATTTCCAGATACGAGAAAGTGTGCTATTAAAGAATATTGTGATTTAGATAAATCAGCACTTCATTCCTTGTTCTCAATCAGATTTCACTATCATCTTTAAAACCGAGTGAAATAGTGGCATCAGATCAACTAAAACTCAGTCACCAATTGAGAGCAAAATTGCATAATTGCTAGAGAAGTGCCCAGGAGAAAATGGATGATGTTTCCCATAATGAATACAATTGGCAAAACCATGTGCGGCAAAAAGATATTCACAAACATTTTAACACACAATCGCCACAGTATACTTTGCTCAAGGGGAAATAATTGATTATGATGTGTAATGTGGCTATCTCTGTGAAGGAATGTAAAGGAATGTGAAGGAATGACAATAAATTGCTCTTCTAATACAGATTTTATCGAGCTGTGCTGGCGGGCGGTTGGGGCAGTGGGCTGGCAGCTGTTGCTGGTGTGCGGGGGCCCTCAGGTCTCGGCCTACCCCTAATGGCCGGACCAGCTGTCGGAGTTCTGTCTGTAGGGGCGCGGGGCTTCAGGAGGCGGGGAGGGCATGAGAACTTCCACCCCCCTGTCCTGGGGGGCGGGTCCCCGCCTTGTCTGCCCTCCTCTGAAAGGGGTTGATTGATGGCGCAGGGTTGACACCATGCTTCCCCAACAATTGACTCAGGAGGGACAGAGGATGAACAGAGAGCTCGGGACCCCTCCAAGTATTTCTCCTCTGGTTTCCAGAGGCAAATGTGGGATCAGTCGCAGTTGTAATTCAGTCATTTTTCTCAATATGTCTTTTATTTGACATTTTTTGTGAAGCAAATGCCACTCGAAACAATTTCAAGGCTGTCATTGCAATAATTTTGCACACAAACTCAAGTTATTTGATTTGTATTTGTCAGACTACATGTGCTTTAACACGGTTTTGTCGAATCGCTTAAATGACCCTCTGCCTTACGTTAAGATAAGCCCCCCTGTAGCATGAGGCCCTCTGTGCCCTCTTTCGAACACTGGTTCAATTAACAACAGTGTGAAGATCCACGGTGCTTCCAGGGTGGACGGCACCTTGGCCTCAAGCGTGTGTGTCAGGTCAACATTGGGTATCAGCCCAAAGTCTCAGGACTGGGGCCTGCTAGCATAGACCTGACCTTTCGCACTAAACCCCAGGATCCTCTCTGGCTCCCTTTCAGCAAGTTGCCAGCACCTCCGTTCTCCTTCGAGATTTACAGCCCTGCAGAGGGAGAGAGGAGGTGGAAGAGGGGGGGGGGGTCACTGTC
This sequence comes from Pseudochaenichthys georgianus, assembly GCF_902827115.2. Taxonomy (NCBI): domain Eukaryota; kingdom Metazoa; phylum Chordata; class Actinopteri; order Perciformes; family Channichthyidae; genus Pseudochaenichthys; species Pseudochaenichthys georgianus. The sequence goes on from NC_047510.2 coordinate 19,243,684, forward strand.
CGGCAGCTGTTCACAGCGGTCTTAAGTAGCTATTTCACACGGAAACAGAGTCATAGCTTTCTGAATTCCTCCATCAGTCTCCAGCTTAATCTAAAATACATTCCCGAACGGAGATGTATTTTGCACTTTTTGCTTCCAGTCTTACTGCTTTGTGGATGTATGCCTCGAAACCTTCCACTGAGTCTATGTCCACTGTTAACTTCTGTCTGAAATGGAAGAGTCAAGTGTTCTCCATTTGGTTGGTAACAGAGGATCCTGATTCTGGAGGAAAGTATATTCAATTCCATAATTTCTCTGTGTTTTGTCCCACTATCTTCCGGGACAAAACGTTTGAAAAAACATGATGAAGTGAGAAGAAGTTCAGATAACAAAAGATTCCCATAGGTAAAAATTCGATTTATATCCGTCTCCCTGTCCCTTTCCCTGCAGAGACAAGTCATGTGTACACATTCAGGATTTAATGGCCGTTTAGAGAACTTGTGTGCAAGTCAAACACTTTTTCCCACAACCCAAAGCAAGATCCATCATTCACATGTGTTTACTTTAGACAAAAAGCCCCAGTCTCGAAGTCACCGTGTGTGTGTGTGTGTGTGTGTGTGTGTGTGTGTGTGTGTGTGTGTGTGTGTGTGTGTGTGTGTGTGTGTGTGTGTGTGTGTGTGTGTGTGTGTGTGTGTGTGTGTGTGTCACAGAGTGGTTGTAAATGGAAAAGAAGGAAGGGATCACGGAAAGCGAATACAGAAAGACAAACTCTAGAACTAGACAAAGACAGTAGACAATGTTTTTCTTTGCATCATGATAAATTAGTTAATGAAGGGCTAGGAAAGCTTCATGTCTTTAAATGCACAATTTAAAAAAGCTTGACGTCACAATGACTGAATGTTATGAATGTAAGCCATAAATACACAATTCTACAATAACAGAAAAAACATACACTTAAATACATCCTTCCTATATTCAACTACTACAGAAATGTCTTTGCTGTTTCTTTTGTGTATTTTCTTGAAACATTGGTAAAGGGGACTGGACAACCGAAAGTGTAAGATCATGGGAAAAGCAGAGGTGTTCCTTTCCTAATTTAATGCCAGAGCAGAAACAAAGAGTGGCTATCTTATCACTGTGGGATACAGAGTGAGTGTGTGTGTGTGTGTGTGTGTGTGTGTGTGTGTGTGTGTGTGTGTGTGTGTGTGTGTGTGTGTGTGTGTGTGTGTGTGCGTGCGTGCGTGTGTGTGTGTGTGCACGCGTGTGTGTGTGTGTGTGTGTGTGTGCACGCGCGTGTGTGTGTGTGTGTGCGCGCGTGCGTGCGCGTGCGTGCACGTGCGTGTGTGCGTGTGTGTGCATTTGTTGACGGGGGCTGCTTGTGCCTTTGTCACAAAAAGAGACAACATTGGAAATGTCTACATCTATTAAAACCTCGGAAGCCCACTTCAGTTGAAGCTAAATCACTAACCCAGAAACCATGAATGATAAAGAGATCATACAATTATGAAAAAGCAATAAAGGAGACAATCCAGATCATCAACGTAAACGCTGTGCTGCAATTGGCTCCGATGTCTGTCTGTAGGGGGTCTCAGCTGCTGATTGGCCATGACCGGTCTTGTAGAGGGTCTTCTAATCCTCTCGACACTCTCTGTGGGTGCTCTTAGCGCTTTTCCCACATAAATCAGTCTGGCCTGGGTGGTAAAGTCATCACGTCTACTGTGTCCACAAACACTGCCTGTTAGCACCCCATCACATGGAGCGTGCTAGCCCTGAAAAGCCACTGAGGATAAAAAAAGAGGGTGCTGGCTGACTACACTATACATTTAGGCTCTTACAAACTGTACTGTTGTAATGTTAGAGATATTTATATAAAAAATGTGCCAAGAAATTAAACAAAATGTCCACCTCCACAGCTACCATGAGCTTTATCTTTCTTGATTAGGCAAACTCAAATCCTTTTAAGAAAAATATGACATTGTGTTTGTCTCACTTACCCCTGTTATACCGCACTTCACTGCTAGGGGAGTGCAAGGAAATGTTGGGTTAAAAAGCAAATTGTTATCACAATTTGTCCTCTTACCAATGTTTGGTCTTCACTTAACAGGCGTTGGTCAGCTTTCACTCACACTCACAGTATCACTCACATGCAGTTCTGTATAAAAGCCTTTCTGTTACCAAAGTGCGTCACAATAGTGCTTGTTATCCCAAGGTGTCGAATGCTCAAAGGGAAGAATTACAGAGTGCTTTGTACAGCTGGGTTTACAAAAGGACAGGTTCTACATTAAATGTGTAAACTAAGATGTCCTGATTAAAAGTAGTCTATATGCTATTTCTTCAGATGTACCTCTACTAACAACGAGCAATGCCAACAACTGTTCAAAGAGGAGTGTTGCTCTCTCTCCAACAGAGAACAGAGTTATAAATCCTGACCTGTCTCCTCCATGTTTGTGTGATTAGAGAATCCCCCTGAGCCCAGCGCGAGAACTTTGTCGCCAGGGCTTCCACTCTCACACTCTCTCTCTAAAACAAACAAACCACTGACTTATTTCCTCTGTGTGTGTGTGTGTGTGTGTGTGTGTGTGTGTGTGTGTGTGTGTGTGTGTGTGTGTGTGTGTGTGTGTGTGTGTGTGTGTGTGTGTGTGTGTGTGTGTGTGTGTGTGTGTGTGTGTGTGTGTGTGTGTGTGTGTGTGTGTGTGTGTGTGTGAGAGAGAGAGAGAGGGAGTAGGTGTGTGTGTGAGAGAGTGTGTGAGAGAGAGATGTCGAGGGATAGAAGAGGTATAAGGAAAGAAAGATTTCACATGATTATATTTACAGACTATAGTATGGAAAGTATCCCACAAAGAAACCAGAGCCTGTCCTACTGCTGTTTTTCACACAAGACTTACTTAACTGTTCTCTTTCTTTTCCGAAACAATCAAGTAAAGGTCATATTTCCACCGGGAAAGGCTGGAGCAGCCACTTAAACTAACGAGAACAGATTGTAATCCTTTAAAATAAAGCATTTTAGCTTTTGAGTGAAGAGTATTGGAAGTCCTGATTCAAGTCATTTGTTTGTATTCTTTTATTTAATTGGATGCCCGATGCTTTGTATTCTAATTGCTTTTAGTTGTTACTATTGTTTTATTATTTGTATACACATATAACTACAATCAGATATTCAATAAATTATTCTCTGATCAGTTTTGTTGTGGTATTTGTTGACAGATAACTGCCTCCACTTGTGACATTGTTGTGGAGAAAACATTGCTAGGAATGAAGAAGACCGTTTTTCATGAAGTTATCAAGGCCGTCAGTTTTTCAGACAAACACTGCACATGAAAAACTTCCCTAAATAGCAACATACTGTAAAACAACTGTCTGACCCTGAGCACACTGAGAAATCTCTCCTTGGGACCATCTCCAACTGGAAGCAAATAAAACAACTCTCAACACCTGCCAACGTGAGCTGCGAGTGCATCTACCACATCCCCAGAGGGCGAAAGAGAAGTTTCACAACCACATAAAAACTGAAGTGAACCTCTAATTATCCTTGTAAGATACATAAACACTATTACAGCCTTCGCCTTGTTTAGTGTTGTTTTCACTGGCTGCTGGTGACAGTCAGTCAGAATCTCGTGCCCACATATCAGGTTAGATACAAGCCTGTGTGGAGATGGCATGATTGGGGCAGATTTGAAAGAGAATTTGCACTAGTATCCAAGTGCTAATGAAGAATACAAAATTAAGTAATCATGTCATTGTGCACAAAAAGCTGAATCCAGCTATTGAAAACTGTGCACTCAAACCTTCATCACATGGTGGGTGCCAAATGAAGCAGGTGTCTGCGAGGCCTAACAAGCTCTTTTCAATGACGTCACATGCACTAACGAACTTCACTCCAAACCAGCCAGCTACATTCATGGCCCTACCCATGCCTGTAATTTATTCAAGGCAAGGACCAAAGACAGTGTGATGGAAAGGGGGAGACGGTGGTGTTTGGGCAGTGTTCTTGAATATTAGTGTGCTGCCCTCCCCTGCAGAGAGAAACTGTGTCATAATGCCGGACTCCTTTTATGATTCAAATCAAGGCTATTGTCTCTGTAAGCGACCGGCTCCGCTCTGTGCTGCAGAACAACCAAGGCACTATACGCCGGCTGCAGAAAATGAGTCCATTGCCATGGGCTGAGGAGGTGCAGGCTGAGACAGCAGGGCTGAAATGCAGTCCATGGGCCGTGGGGATAACAGGAATGTCTGCACTCTCTACAATCATATCAACACAATTCACTCTCCTATCTGTAATTCACCAACTGTAAACAAAAAAGAAAGCCTGCACAAGATTGTTGCAAATGCTAATTGACTGCAATACAGAAGCTATAACCTAGGAGTCCTGTTTTTGTTTTTTTACTGCATCAGGATATTTAAATAATAATAGTAGTAATAATAATAGATAAATTGCCAGCGTACAAAACAACCACCATGTTTAACATCAAAAAGTGAGTCATCCATCAAAGAAAAGGGTTAATTTAGGAAAGGGTTAATATCAAAATAGTTTTCTGTGGTTCAATTCTTGAAAAAAAATTCTCTACAGTTTAAAAAATATTCTTTAAGTTCACACGTGTGTAACTTGTAGCTCCATGGCTCCACAAAACCCCACATGTATTTAGTGCGTGTTGTGGAAAAAGAAACATGGCCTATGCTTTTACTTTAAAATCGTTAAAGTCCCTGAAGGGCCCACTGTTGGGAAGCAGGAGGAGCAGCGGTCGAGAGAGAGAGAGAGAGAGAGAGAGAGAGAGAGAGAGAGAGAGAGAGAGAGAGAGAGAGAGAGAGAGAGAGAGAGAGAGAGAGAGAGAGAGAGAGAGAGGGCGGAGTAATACCAGACGCTGGGACCGATCCTGAAGCAAAAGTTTTTCAAAAGTTTTAGGAGGTTAACCGAGAATCACAGCAGCCTTGGCCGAGCTGCGCGGATAATACGAGATTGGGAACTAACGCTACGCATTCCGGCTGACTTTATGAAAAAGCCCCCCTCGTTTTTGGAGCCTTTATTTTGATGTGAACTATAAAAAGGATGTATTTTTACTAAAAGCCCAACTTGAAACGCTGGAAACTTTTCCACCGAAATGGAAGGGAATATTCCATGGATTATTTTGTCATTTTTATTGTTTATGCAAATTTGCTACGGTAAGTCCAAATCATTTAATAATATGTGAAGCTCTACATCAGCGGTAGACTGGACATTTCCGGACATCCCATAAATTGTACTGTTCCAAATATGATTGGGGCTATTGCCCACTGACATGTTTATGAAATATAGATTTTCAACTTTTTATTTGTGTTTTATTTGGTGGTTTATTATTAGTTTGAGTAACAAATAGTTTGCAAAGTTGTCCCAAAGCTATTTGCAGTAGCCTTATTGAACTGCAGAAGATAACGTTAGGCTACCGAAGAAACTAATCATTATAAACACAAACTTAGTCACGTAAATGCAATGTCTGTGGGGGAGAAATTGATATTTAAACAAAAATAAATCTGATCTTCTTGCAATTATGCTTTTTCGTCTGTGTTGTAGAAGTCTGTGCACTATATCACATCTGCAGCTCCACCGAGTTAACAAAACCCAAAGTGTGGAAGTGCTCCTGTAACATCAATACAAGTTTGCCTGAGGATCGTAGTATTGTGCAATGAGGCTTGACATAAGACGTTTAAAAAATATAATGATTGTATGTTAGAACATCATTTGTTAAAGCTAAATCAGGGGATGATGAGCGAAAGCTACCCCCTCCCTTTTTGAACAAAGACCTTTTAAACAACTGAATGTGTTTTCCCTCGTAGCTGTTGAGCATTGACTGTCAGATATTAATGTAATTCTCTCTAAACAGAAACCATCTCATATGTCAGCATGTATCTCTTTCAAGGAAACCAAAACGTTATCTGATTTGGATAAATAAGTACAACAAACATGCTGGTGTGTCTGCAAGATGCCACAAGTGGCAAAGTCTGCCAAGCAAGACATGCTTGAAATCCAGGAGTTTAAAGAGTTTACATTACTTTGGGTAATTCAAAAATACTTTACAAAGAGTTTATTAATATATTATGTATACTCTTTTTTTTAACATTATTTAAAAGATACTTAAAAAGTAGGATGAATTACAGGTTCCCCTAATGTTGAAGTCTTTTGTCAGTTGTGTGGTTGTCTAACACATTTCTCCAATTTCAACAGGGTTCCGATGCCTGGATAAAATCAGACCTTGTGATAATGGAGGGACATGCTTAGATTCACCCTCTCGATGCATGTAAGTGGAAATGATGTAAAGATCTGTGATTTATCCTACCTTAATACTTCTTTAAATCAATGTTTGAAAGGTTTTCAAGTGTAGGCCTTGTGTTTAAATTGACAGGCTGTTATTTGTGAGTTGGTTCTTCAAAGGGAAAGATTTATTTTCAGTGTGATACTTAAACATGAAGTGAATATGCTTTCCAAATGTTCTGTTGGCTCTGGTGAAAGATATAACAGATTGATTCAAGCACCATCACGCATCAACATGTTGACTTTGCACCTGTTGTTCAAGAGGTTCGTCAGATTTACTCACAGCTTTTCCTCAAAAGCAAGTTTTCCTGGTGTGTGTCTTACTGTTTTTGCAATACTTTTAGACCTTTTTTTGGTGATTTTTCTTTGTTTCCTGGCTGCTTTGGGCAGTTTTGAGCTCTCACATCTTTTAACAGTGATGAAGCTTTTGTTTTCCAAATTGGTGAGGGGGGTTGTGTGGGAACCTCTTACAATGGTCGAGTTAAATAGCCTACAGTGTCTTGCCCGGGGGTCATTTGTTATTTTTTAAGAACAGTTTAGGAAACATGCCTGAGCGTTTCAGATGATAGATATATAGTGATTGATAGAACAAAAACTCCTTGGTTGCCAGCTGTTTCCCTCCAAGACATTACATTTATTATTTTATTGGAGTGGACTAGCAGTTTACAATTGCCAGGTCAAAGTTGAGCCAACAAGGAATGTGCTTTTCACAAGAAAAGACCATGGCACATTGTTTTCAATTATATATATATATATATATATATATATATATATATATATATATATGTATTTCTTTTTTTAAACATGTTCATAGTTCTTTAAAATGATTGATCAGAAGTTGCCATTACACACTTGCCAATGTGTAACTCTACTGCATGTGCAACAAGTAACTACCTCCCAGATTTCTTTAATCATTAGCTGGAGCCAAGATGGGTGAGTGTCATTAAGTAACTCAATGTCTAATTGTATGCAGCCAGGTTTTTTTCCCAAGCATATCCAAGATCATTTTCTGGGGTAATCATTTATTTCCAGCACCACACAGAAAGAAAAAAGAAACGAATGAAAGTGATCACAACCTACATTTTTGAGAAGTGTATACATTAATCTCCAGATTTAATGAGTTTCTTTTAAAGAACATCATTCATTTTTTCTCTGTGCTGCTTTATTTTTTCACGCTCTGCATAGGTGTGTATATATGTTAGGAGTGTAGGAATAGGGCATAAACCTGACTGGTTAATTGGCAAGAAAATGAAGCACTTCAAGGGTAAAGGGAGGGGATTTCTAATAGAAGGGGACATCAAATGTCCTACCACACAGTGTAGAAAGAGTCCCATAGCAGGGCAGAGCAACGGAGCGTGAACACATGAGAGTGGTCAGACCAGTCTCTAGACAGAGGTTAGTGGTGGAGCCACTGCACCCCTTCCCCTGGGAGCCTACAGAAACAGGAGCTCCAAAACAGCAGAAAAGATCCTTTATTCTACCAGATACCTGCCTGTAACCTGGCACCATCAGAGCAGGGTGCAGAGAGGTAGAAAAGAAAGGCCACAGCAAAGCAAGCCAATACAGAGTAGAGAGATAGAAATGCAGATACAGATACATGTTTTGGTCTGAATGGTTCTGAGAACCAGTAGAGAAATAACCTTACTTGATATCATCACTTTCATTTCGGAGAACCACTCACATTGTTTCACTCAGAGAATATTCATGTTTTTTCATTTTTCTTATGGCTTGTAGTTGTAGCTGCTCAAGTGACATTACTACCAAGCTTGTGGCAGCTCCCATTGTTACTGTCCTAGATACCTATGTATCCTCTGTCTGGTTGGAAAACAACAATGATACCACACAATAGCTTCAACATTTAAGAATATTTCTTTATCTTGTTAGTTTCTTTATGTGTCTGTCTTCCTCCTCGGGTGTCTTGTAAAGATTGCAGGCCAGAGCTGCTGATAGTGACTCAAGTTGTAAACTGTTCAAGTGAACACTCTGATACCCATTTCAACTCTCCCAGTTACACAGTAAAACCCAGCTAATGCTGTTAGACTAAATGAGCATTCCAAGCTGGCTCCATGACCCAGCTCCAGACATAGGTTTCACTTCCATTGCCGGCAGGTTGGCTTCAACTGAATTGTGATTGCAATGATGGTTGGCAATGACGGAACAATTGTGGTTGGATCTACTTTTCCTAAAGTAATACATGTTTTAAGGTACAGGAAATCAATTGCACCTAAATTAGCCATTTGAAACACTGCAGAGAGTTGGAACAACTATGGTTGTAACCCCAGGTCAACTGAGGATATGTGCATCCAATAATAACTTATGGCCAGCAGTGTGAAATAAGTCAACTCATGTTGAGCTCAGAATAAATGTCATAGATGAGTTTGTATAAGAAACTGTATAATTAATGTGGGTAGAATGAGTTCGCTTTCCATTGAGAAGGAAGCACTTTTTTTCGATAGGTGAAAGTTCCAAGAGACAGCAACTCTGCAATCCAGATTTACACCGTTTTAAATTGTAATAAACATGGCTTAGATTCAAAAGTACGTTCCTTTCTGGTACTGTGAGGTTTTATATTTCTGACACACTGTTCTCCTTGATACACAATGAACATGTTTGAAGTATTCTTTCTATGATGCTAGTGTGGCCTGGAGTTTTGAACTTGACAGTGAAGGGTTGATCGTGTCACATAGAGTGCGGCCTTCTAGGTGAGCAATCAGGAAGTCCAGTTAAAGACCCTTTGGCCCCTTAGCTCCACCCTGTGAACAGAATGTGCTGCATGGCTTTGAGAGGGCCAGCGGCGTGGCCGGAGGAGAGATAATTAGGCAGATTGAGTGGGTGTCATTCAGAGAGGATCCAGCTGGAGGGATCGGACTGGGGGTGGGGAACGGGTAGTAGAAGGCAGGGTAAGGGGGAGGGAGTGTGTGTGTGTGGGGGGGGGGGTACGCCTAGAGGACAGCTGGTGGATGTTGTGATGGTAATCCAGTGAAGTCAGATCTTGACAAAGGGGAAGCATAGGGCCAGGTGCTGCCATTGAGCAGTCAGCCGCCCCCATACTGTGAGAGACAAGCTCGTGGAGGAATGAAGCCGGTAGCACACAGTCCCCCCAGCACATGTTGCGTCTCTCACAGAGCAGTGGCAACAAGGACCCCTTTTTTTTTCTCTGCGTGGCGTCCCAGCTCTGGCGGCTCATCCTCCGCCTCCGTCTCTCAACACAGTGGCAGATCGCAGATTACGACCGATATCTTCCTGTCAGACTCCCCAAGCTGAGAATAAATACATGTGAGGCTTCTCCGCTGCGTGTGGCCCATGGATGGACCTCTTTATTTTTTAAATAGTTTGCCCTTGGCCTCAGCAGCAGAATTAACTTATAAATTGTGAGTGTTTTGTTATGACCTTGCAACTCCCAGCCTCTAGAACATGATGAGAGAGGACTTATTTTGACTTTGACAGCGAGCAGACTGTCCAGTGTGTGTGGAGTGCAAGAACTGTGTGTGTGTTTAGAAAGTACAGGCACATATCCTTATTCTTTTTTTCATAAGCATAAAACACATTTTCTCACGGGAGGGTACAACTTTTCCAAATGTAGATGTGCCACCTTTAGGTTAATTCTCTCAAAACAGAATTCCCCAAGACGTGGAAGTATACACAGATACCAAGGCACATATTTACTGACAGACCATAGCAAAGGGACCGATGATATTGTTAGCTTAGTTTGGAGCACCTCAGGGTTAGTGTTTTCTTTGGCATCTTTATGGTGGATTAGACAGGAATGCTTACTAAGATTCCTCCTGTCCCTCTGGTGCTTTCAGGTTATTGTCCATACCTCCCATCCATTCCCCCTGGTAACCCCTTCAGGAATGCCGACTGAACAATACTGTCAGCCTAGTCGCATTGAAAGTGGGATGTTTAGAATGACTTGTTTGATTTGCAATTACTTACTTTGCAATTTTGTGAGGCAACATATAGCCCATATCACTCATGGTGTCCTGGCAGGCAGATGGAGCCATTGTCATTATCCGGGAAAACTATTGCATTACAGACAGGCCCAGTTTTCAATTACTGAGTAAGAAAGTTGTCATATCTATGAGAATGTGAGTACTCTCTGACCAAGAGGTTACACCATCATAGGGAGGAGGATTTGGGTTTGTTGTCCCGTTTTCTGTCTGGGTCATATAACTGGAGACTGGGAGTTGTGGTTCCCAGGCCCCGTCACAGGAAGTGGTGCCTTTTGACCTCTCAACCACGCACATCCTGTCTTATCAGAAAGCTTAAGCAGCTTACTCAGTGCACCCAGGTCTCCTTGAACCTCAACTTTCTCACTCTTCAACATATTTAATTTCATCATTCCCGAATAGCTACGTTGTGGTTTATTCCTTGGAACTTGTATACAAGCATGTGGAAATGAAAAATTGTTTGCTGACTAGCATGTCACACATTTCCAGAAAAACTAGCCCTGTGTGCAGATTAATGTACGTTTTGCCATTATTGTGAGTTGGCACAAGAACATCCAGTTGGTATTTGTTTTATTATTATAGTTTTTAGACTCAATGTATGTCTGGACAACATGCTTATGTAGGAATAAGCCTGCCTCTGAAGTTTCAGCCCCTGGTTGTTTGTTCTTACCCGGTAGAAGATGACTTCTGAAGAAACATTCAGGCAATCCTGATTGAAATAACTGAGGTCTGCCAGCAACATTTCCATAGTCTCTCCCTTCCTTTAAGGAGAGGAAGGGATGGGTCCATCATTAAATGATTCAGGAAAAAGGCATTCACCTTTCCGCAAAGCACTTTTTCCACCGACATTTTGATGTCAATGTTTACCTTCTCATAATGTAAGAATCATTAAATATAGTTCCACATGGGATAGGAATTGCTACACTACTATCATAGTTTTCTTAAATATGCCATTAGATATGACTGGCCCACTGATCTCTAGTACTTCTACTGGGGACAGTAGTTGAGATAATGGTCATTATCTGGTTGTTCTTTGTGTTCATGGTACATCATCATTAGTAAACACATCTCATTCTCTCAGGACAATAAACATATGAGAGTCTTTGTTCAACAGTTTCAGTCTACATTATTTACCAGGTTGTATTGATTCCACTTGTGAAATGTTTGCTGTGAAATGATGAACAATACCGGCCATTAGAAGGTCTAAGAAATGTTTTCCAAATTATGTTTTATTGTTAAGGCTAATGTGAGACACTGGACAAGGCAATGAAGTGGATCTTTCATGATAGCATGAGGATGAGGTCTTTTGAATGTCAGTTTCAAAGTTAAAGTGGATCTGGTTCAGTTTAGGTGGTTGGGTGGGGTTTTTGTGGTTGAGTTAATTGGAGAATGCTTTGAAAGACCTCGACCCAGGGATTTATGCAATGTGGTTATGGGCAAAGTCGTTGCTATTTGAAAAATGTCAGGGAGTATTCTTCCATAAAAAGTGTTAAAACTATGGCTCTTGTCTGGCCCTTTTCAAATCCACATTATAGGACACTTATCAACAACATAACAATTTCATTCTCTTGCAGGCAATCTGTTCAGTCCCCCTCTGCCAAGGAAATGCAGGACATTTCTTTGGCATTCTATATAGAAAGTTTTATACATGTAAATGTGAGTGCTGAAGGACAAATGGAGAAACACACTGAAATGCGAACTTTTCAGTCACATTCCTCACTGCTCTTACTTGAGAGAAAATAAAATGTCCTTACATTCACATGTTTAATATTCATGCTCTGGGGGTGCTATGAAAACCTCCTTCTGGAGATTTCAATACCTTCATTGTATGCCTTAAGCACAATTGTTGGAACAAACGTTGCACTTTAAACTGTGAAACATGCATCCTTTTAGACATGATCATACTTAATTACCACACTGAATTGGTCCCGCACGCCACTCACTGCTACCTTCATATGAAGGGGATCAGTCCTCTGAAGTGCTGCAACTGTCCTTATGAAACCCTGTCTCCCAACACCCCCTTTTTCTCAGTGCAGCTCTCTCTCACCATGGGTTACTGTTGCCAGGCTACAGCCCAGGCCTGTTGGTCCGTGTAAGCCCAGGCCTGAAAGACTAGCTGTTTGGGTCACTGCTCCCCCCCCAACTCTTTTATACAAAGGAGTTCTGACTACTTTCGCTCTTTTATTTGGGCCACAAAACACTCCCCAACCCCCAATCTGGCTCTTTGCTGAGAAAGGAAGAGCCAAGCTGGGGAGAGCAATGCAGAAGAGGCTGCTGGAAGGAGGGGGGATGTGGATGGGCTCCTGTTGGCAGTGTGGTGTCATTATGGACTTGCATAAAGAAGTAGAGCTAGCTCCTGCTTGCTTGTAGAAAAAGGGGAACATGTTTTGGGAGAAAGAGACACTGTTCGAAGCGTTCCAAAAAATCCAAATGTGTCTTTTTTGCTAAATAATTGCTTTAACTTTGATCAGCTCATCTCATAAAATGTAGGAGTTGAAATCTTGCACCAAGTCAAAGGATGGTAGTTCCGTTGTAGTAGCTCTTCCTCTCAGTTAGCTTTAGGAAATGCCCTCTGAGATAGGAAGAGTCCTTATACTTGTTGCTTTGTGGAGCATGACAGTGTGTAAGAACCGTGTCAGAGATTACAGCCTCTTTGTTCACAGGTGAGCCACCCTCTGACCTCTGGCAGAGTAGCTGCTATTGTATAGGAGAGGATGAGCTCAGGTTACCCTGCTTCAGTGACCCAGAAAGCAGGAAAACTGGCATTGTGTTACACAAGTTTAGGTGATGGAATCTACTAGCATAAATCAAACAGTTTTAGACAGACGATCCTCACACTCGATACAGAACACTTGAGAAATCACAGTGCTGGAATGTCATATGTCAATTTCAAAATGTTTTGTAAGGTTATTTGCACATTAAACTCTGCTTTAAACTGTTTCCCTTAAATGTTTAACAAATGCAATCTCTTTCTTTCTTCTTTTATTACTTTTGTCTTTGGATCTTCTCTTGTATGGGTTCACAAGAGGCTGAGGCTGGGTGTAAGTTTCCTCTCCCTGTGTTTGGGCGTGTATTGATTGTTGCATGTGTTTGCTTTGTTGCAGTGTGCTTTCCTGTTACAATCCTTAAGTCTGTTAAAAGGTCTGTTAATGCATGTGTTTGTGAATGATGATCACATCTCTTGAGTGTTGTGAAATGGCCAATGTGTGTGTGTGTGTGTGTGTGTGTGTGTGTGTGTGTGTGTGTGTGTGTGTGTGTGTGTGTGTGTGTGTGTGTGTGTGTGTGTGTGTGTGTGTGTGTGTGTGTGTGTGTGTGTGTGTGTGTGTGTGTGTGTGTGTGTGTGTGTGTGTGTTTGTGGGTGTGTGTATGTGTGTGTGTGTGTGTGTGTGTGTGTGTGTGTGTGTGTGTGTGTGTGTGTGTGTGTGTGTGTGTGTGTGTGTGTGTGTGTGTTGGTTACTGGGCTTTTCCCATGAGCAAAACAGAAAAAATGTTTGGGCTTAAAGTCTGGCAGGGGAGTTAGATGCCAGACACACAGAAGTTCATTGACAGATGCGGACAGATGCTTGGTGCCGGTGCTGCAGCTGGCAAAAGTCCTCAAAAGTTAAACTCAGAGATTACCCATTCTGGCCGCCCCTCCGCTGCACTTAAAGACCACCTCTTCGTCAGCTGCACTGTCTTCCTCAAAGGTCAGAAGTCGACACTCACTATATATGACTCAGGGGCCCATTGCACAACAGCAGCCTGCACCTGCCTCCTACATCCGCCACAAATAAGGCCAGGCCTAGGCACGGTTCCTGCCTCTCTGTTCCCAGAAAAGCGGTGGAATCCACAAAGTTGTAAAGAGTCTGATAAGTAGACTCTCAGGTGCACCAGGGCAAAGTTCCATGTCTCTCACAGTCAGAATGCACTGATAGCATTCTGATTTGTTTGTTATGGGAGTAGCGTGTTGGCAATGAGTCAGGTCCAGACAAAAGAATGAGTGTTTTGGCTGCTCGGTTGGGTTTGCATTTGCAAGGGAGGACAAATTATTTATCAGGCTACTACCAACATTCTTACACAACCACCCACACCGACTAAGACACACCAATGCGCTGAACACACTTTCCAAACATGCACTTGGACCGCCAATATTTCTTGGAATTAGTTGTACGTTATTTTCTGTCCACAAAGCCAATTGGTTTAGTGAGAAGAAATGTCCACAGTGCAACAAAGTGGCTGACTGTTACCCTAGCATTTTTCACCTCTATAAGCAACTTTCTTTCTCAGCCTTTTCAAATCCCTTTTTGTGCTTTTTGTTTGCGTTTCATTTTTAGTGACACCCTAGATTCCAGACATAGTTAATTTGCCTCTAAATAAACCCAGCCAAGCCATGACAAATAGCCATGGGGACCAATGGTGGGGGGTGAGGAGGGATGTTTGGTTGGGTGTCAGGCTTGCTTGTTCGTCTGTGAGGTTGCTAAGGCAACATGGATCGTGCATTCAGAGTGAGTGCAGTGTTTTCATTGCAAGGGACAAGGGATTACAGGAAATATGACATGACATTCTTGCTAAAACTGACCACTCTTTCCTTCTTTTATTCTGACTTTATGCCAATTCCAACTTCTAAGACATTCTCTCCTGGTGAGCGGCCCCACCCCACTCCCTGCAGCCTGAGTGACATTATCATCACAATCAGACGGGGGACCTCTGACATTTGACCTCTCAGCACGTGAGAGGAGGGGGCTGTTGGGCAGGGGGGGGGGGCAAGCTGGCGTTCAGGGGGGCTTTAGGAGATGGTAGCATAGTTGTTATAACTGTCTGAATAACTCTTTCAACATTGGTGCGCCAGAGCTGCTTTACTTAACTTCCACACCAGAATGCAGTCTCTCAGTGCTGACCATAGGACAAAGCTACACTCCCTACAGTATTTTCTGTTGTTTTGATACTTAAATACTATTTATACATCACCAAACTAGTACTTTGGAGACATACTACTTTTTCTGCACTGTTTTGGTGTACATGCACATTGTGTCTATATACATACTTTATTCATGTTTAGCCCTGTGGCTCCTACAATTTGCTATTGCCTTTTTAAAGCTAGAAAAACGCTAAGTTATTCAAAGGCTCTAGTTTTACTGAGCAGTCAGAAATAAAGCAGGCCATTTCAGTGGACATCTTTGTAGCTTCTAGCCAGGGGAAAGGGTCTCAAAATTGTTTTAGTCTTTGTTATAGTTTATTAGTGGGGCAGGGCACATCAACAAAGTAAAGAATGAACAAATACCAGTTTAGTGGTGATGCTCCTGCAAAAAAAGAGAATAGATGAAAACCATTGTTTATCCTGCCCAGGGGTTCCGCTCAAATGAAAGAAAAGACAGAGCCCAAGGGCGGGCGAAAACCCAGCCGTCACTGCCTTGTCATCAGCATCAAACAGTCTGTTTGAAGAGGGGGCTTGTTCCCAGCCAGGGGCTCTACTGTGGATATAAAGTTACAAGCTCATACTGGACTCTTAGTTAGTCCAAACCATCTCTCCCTTAGGACCTCTGCAGAGAGCTATAGGACGCTCTGTTTGTGTTTTTATCTCAACTTCTTGGTGGAGCAGGTTTAGGTCAGGCTTATACCATGTCTACGTAGCCCCTGTATCACAAGCAGCTTGTTTGCCAAGCAGCAGGAACAGCTCAGCCCCCCAAATGTTTCTACATAGGATACATTTAGGCCCAGCATTGAGTGTGGGTTACCTGTGTTTTGGCAGCGCTGAGAGGCCCATACAAAATCATTGTAGCTACGGACAAAGAAAAATAGACTTGAAGCAGAACAAATCTCCAAAATAGCCTATCTGTTCCGTCAGAGATATGTGAGACAGATGCACAAAATGTGTCTGAAATGCTTTACAGTATGTGTGGACAAGGCGTTAATGTCCCATGCAGAATGCTCCGTTGTATCAGAATGTAGTCACGAGAAGGAGGATATGTTGTTTCAATCAAATACCACAGCTGCTGCTTGAATTCGTCTCATGTGTTCCGCGTGTAATCCTTGTTTTTCTCATGTCAGTATTTGTTGGCAAATGTTAAGTTTCCAGAATGCTGTTTCTGGGTGTGTTCCTCTTATATATGAGAACAGAAACAAGAGCTGAGCTTGGGAAAAAAACGTTAACTGTGGAACAATGTTAGCTGACATTGAGAAACTGAGGCTTTTTGGCTGGAAATAACAATAGAATATTCCTTTTGAAGCCTATAAGACACCTACGGGTTGCCTGCCTCTATCCATAAACAATACATTGCATGATAAGTACTTATGGGGCAAGCTTTGTTATGACAAATTAATTCCAGGTCACAGAAGCATTTTTTAAGCCAATGTATGAGTCAGGCAGTGGGCCTTGCCAAGGCCTCTTTGGGGCCCAGATTGCCAAACCAAGAACATGAGGGACTTAGGGTATGCTGGAGTTTGAGTCACAGCTCTGTCTTAAATACCTTGTGACCTGTTTTGACCTACAGGCCAAAGATATCCTAATGTGTTGTGTGTGTTTGAATCTGTTGTCTAGATGTCGTCCAGGATTCATTGGTCCTCTGTGTCAGCAACTGGATCCCTGTCATCAATCGCCATGTCTGAACGGAGCAGCTTGCAAGAGCCAGGTGGTCAATGGTATCCCACAATTCACCTGTGTGTGCCAAAGAGGGTTCAGAGGTACATCTATCAGAGTTTGTCTTCATTAGAAAATTCAGATTTCAGAAGGGTGATTAAAAGTTTCTATTTTTACTAATAACATTCATTTTCCAATCTCCAGGCAAAGACTGCTCCCTCATTGACGCATGTGCCACAAGTCCCTGTGCCAATGGAGCCCGTTGTGCCCATTGGAATAACCACTACAACTGTTCCTGCCCACCTGGCTTCCAGGGAAAGAACTGCCGCAGTGACATTGACGAGTGCCGCAAGCCTGGCATGTGCCTCAATGGTGGCCTCTGCATGAACGCCCATGGGTCCTTCCGCTGCCAGTGCCAACCTGGATACAGTGGGCGCACATGTGAGGTGTCCGTCCTTCCCTGTGCCCCATCTCAGTGCATGAACGGGGGCACCTGTCGACAGACCAGCGACCATTCCTACGAGTGTGCTTGCCTACCAGGTACCAGCAGTATAGAACACACACACACATACACACACAAAATCATCAACTGTTTTCCCAGGCCCTCTGCACAGTGCTACAGGCATACATATATTCCCAGGCTGATGACGTAGCTTTTAGTGTTATTGCTGGGAGTTACTCCTCTCTCCCAGGTCAGCTTTCTTTCTGCTATTAATAGCTACAGATGTGAGATGGGATGGTGGGAGAGTTGAAGAGGCAGCCCGCTGTCACTCTACTCCACTCTGCTCTTTTAACAACAGAAGGAATTTACTTTATGGGCCTTCTGGTTTCCCACTGGGGAGCTGACAGGAAATGTCTCTTGCCAGAGAGGAAGTCATTGAAACTGTGAGAGATTATAAAATAAGCAAACACTGCAGGGAGTGCAGACCCCTGAAGCAGGCAGGAGTCATGGCTGATGCTGGCATCGTGTGGGAACCATCATGAGAACATGTAAACAATCAGACACCCTCTGAACCTTTTTATTGCCCACATTGCCCTACGCCTCCTCTAGTGTGGGAAATATAACTCAAGGTCATGAGTAGGGATGTTTCGTGTTTGGAACAGGAACCACTGAATGTTTAATAAACTGTCCGCTAGTGTGTGTTACTGTGTCTTTGTATAATAACTCTTTTTTGTCTCTCCATCTGGCTCAGGGTTCGAGGGACACAACTGTGAGAATAATGTGGATGACTGTCCAGGACACAAGTGTATGAATGGAGGAATATGTGTAGATGGAGTCAACACGTACAATTGTCAGTGCGCACCAGAATGGACAGGTACAGCTCAATTTACATCCGATTTGAAATCAACTTGAAATATGTACATTTATATATAAACAGATATGTGATACAAAATCTCATCTAATCACAATAGGGCAATACTGTGCTGAGGATGTCAACGAGTGTCTCATGCAACCAAACGCCTGCCATAATGGGGGTACTTGCTTCAACACCATTGGTAGTCATACATGTGTCTGCGTGAATGGTTGGACTGGAGATGACTGCAGTGAGAACATTGATGACTGCGCCATAGCTGTTTGTTTCTTTGGGGCCACCTGCCATGACCGTGTGGCATCCTTCTTCTGCGAGTGTCCAGTTGGAAAGACAGGTTAGTGGTTTTATCTGTTGGTCTCTGTGCCATTATTGTTCCTGGCTGCTAAATTGTTGATTTCATGCGTTTTCTTTTTTTTATTTCTCCACAGGTTTGCTGTGCCACCTTGACGATGCATGTGTGAGTAACCCCTGCAACGAGGGGGCAGTGTGCGACACCAACCCCCTCAACGGCCGAGCCATTTGTACCTGTCCCGCCGGCTTTGTAGGAGGTGCATGCAACCAGGACATGGATGAGTGTTCGATTGGTAATTTAGATTTTTTTTTTCTTACAATTGTCAGTACTGTGGTTATATTCTCATCGCTTTCTTTTCCCCTCTGGCTGTGTATGGTATACTGATATTAATACTTTTCCCTGCAGGTGCCAACCCATGTGAGCATTTTGGAAAATGTGTAAACACAGAGGGCTCCTTCCAGTGTCAGTGCGGCCGAGGATATGCCGGTCCACGGTGTGAGATTGACATCAATGAATGCCTCTCCATGCCCTGCCAGAATGATGCCACTTGCCTGGACCGCATTGGAGAGTTCACCTGCATCTGCATGCCAGGTATTAAGGCTTGATTGGTTGTAAATTACTACTGTACAATAAAACAATACAGAACATCAATTCAGCATGTTGTCTTCCAGCCTAAACCAATAGCAGAGGAGAACAACTTCCTGAAGCATCATGCAGTTCTTCCATACAGACTGCCAGTGTAGACTGTTATGTAATGAATTCCCATTGACACTGGGGGTATGGAGGCACTGCTGCACTCTCTGTGCAGTGTACAGCCAGACAGGGTATTAGTTTGGACTAAGTGATGGTTTGGACCCTCAGTGACAAAAACACAGTGAAACTCTCACGCACAGACCTACATGCATCCTGGGGTTTTGGGAACTATACAAATTAGAGCTGGGAGTCGGGTCTATAGGACTGTATGTGAGAGAGGGCGAGCAGTTAGGGGGAGGAGTGTGCTGTGAATACTAATGAGTGGTAGAGTGGTGGGAATAGAGAGGAACAATAGGGCCCCTCTGTGCTCCACTTTGCACCCCTCATACACAGAGAGGGAAAGAGGCCTTTTCCCAGAGCCTATCCCCCTCCCCCTTCATTTCCAGAGACATACCCTTCCTCTTCACCCTCCTCATCATCAGCCAGCCTGGCAAAGCTCATGTGGAGTTGCTGATTATTTCTGATTCCACGCTAGCCTCTCCCACCACTCGGTTCCACACTCTGTTTCACCTCAATGAAGGAACCCTCCACAGTTTGCTAATACAGAATGTATAACATGCATCTTGTGAATGGGACATTGACCCAGGGAGGGGTAATGCTCCATGGACAGTAGGTTGTGGTGATTCTAAGTCAGTAGAGTGGGAACACTGGGGATGCTCCAAGAGTCTTTTATTTCATCCTGTGGTTCAGCAGAGACCAATGTCAAACATAGAAATGATTCCCACAGATCCTTTATCAGCTGCACACAAGAACGCTGGCTTGAAGTGACATAACATTACATAAAGATTTAATCATAGTACATCTGCTTCCACTTGTCAACAAATTGTGATCTTCTTTTCTCAGGTTACATGGGAACGTACTGTGAGGTTGACGTAGATGACTGTGAGAGCAACCCATGTGTGAATGATGGTATCTGTCGGGACATGGTCAATGGCTTCACATGCACCTGCCAGCCAGGTAAGACTTATCCACCAAATCGTTTTTCCCATTTACCTTTGTTTATTTCTAGCCCTGTTCACAACTCTAACTCAGTGACAGCAGCAGTCAGAACAGAGAGCTAAAGTTGAAATGTCCCAGAACCAGAGAAGGGAGGGTCAGCCTGGCTTCTTTTGCCTGCTGGTGTTTAGAAGCACCACTCGTATGAAAAGGCAGACCCACAAGGCTCCCTATCCTCTCCTCTTGCCTGAACAAAGACACTATTGTGACCCACGCTCCCCTCCTCTGTGGAATGTGGAAGGGACAGCAGTCTCCCTCGTCTTGCCCTGGCGGTGGTGGGGAACAGCAGTCCTGCTAATGAGATTCTTTTCCAGGTCCTCAATTTACATCTGGGACAGACGTCCCCTCTCCACCCCCCCATCTAGCTATTGAGCCAGTGGAGCTGATGCAGGAAGGGGAGCAGGGGGAGTGGGGGTCCCTAAAAGAGAAAACAATCCCACTGTCTCCTCTGAACCCCCCCTTTTGCAGTCCAAGCATCAACACACAGACCATCCTGACACTGTTAATCAACTGAGCAGTGTGCTACCAATGCACCAATTCACCCCTGTCTGGGCACTGTGCCCACCGATTTCAAGCCTGCTAAGTTTCTCAAGCTTTTCAAGCCTGTAGAATTAACATATCCTTGCTCTTGTTTTTATTATTATTATTATTATTATTATTATTATTATTATTATTATTATTATTATTATTATTATTGTTAAAGTTACATTTATCTGTTTAAAAAAAATGTACCTTCACCAGAGTCCAGACATTCCTGTGCAGGCAGAAATGTACAACAACCTTAAGTGAGCTTAGACTGCATATGTGGCATTTTGCTGCTCAGATATTTTAATACCACCAGATAGCAATATACATTTATTTTAATATTCATTTGTAGGCATTACATTTGTTAGTCCTCCCTCACAAACATTATCAAGGTCAACTGTTTCCCAATGCATTTGCATGTAGTGGTCATATTAGCATTGGTCCAAGTGCACAAATGACATGTCCTTTAACCAGTCGCGATGCTCTCAAACCCAACCTAAGCCAGACGTCACTAACCTAGCAAAAGACCTCTGGCCTTCTAAGAAGGGACAGAACTGCCCTCTGACCTGAGCGTGGACCATTCCACTGGACCCTCTTTCTGACCTTTCACCTCTGTGTTTGCATGTCCCAGGGTTTACTGGCACCATGTGTCAGATCGATATCGATGAGTGCGCCAGCACGCCATGCCAGAATGGGGCAAAATGCTACGACAGACCAAATGGGTTCGAGTGCCGCTGTGCTGAAGGTAAGGGCTTCTGTACCTAATATGAGTTGATGGTTGTTAGACAATATCCAATATGTCTTCCCAGGCAGAAGAGCAGATGATCCTTAAACACTTGTTGGGCTGTTTGGTCTTTGTTAAATGTTCAGTGTTTTGAGGGGGTCAGCTTTTTCGATGGTTGTCTGCTGGCCAAGCAGACTGACTTGAGGCCCCTAATCCCCCTCTTTCCCTCGTCGGTCTCAGGATCATGGGGTCACTGAGGACCAGCAGCCTTGGTCATCACCCCAACATCTGTTCATCTGTTAAACCCCTACAAACCACCTTCTGCCACATCTTAACTTTCATTCCTTCACATTCAGTCATATTCATAGATAAAGAGATGCAGTGAAAAAGTTTATCTACACAAAGGCTGTATGTATGAACTAACTTGGAGTACACACTGATATTTAACATGTTCTTTTGGACCCAAGCCTACAGAGGAGCCTGTTTCATTGTTTCAGTGGCCAGCTGCTTGGTATTCCCTGTGTTTGTGGGCCCCTTCTGTTGAGTGAAGTGGCTCTGTTTGACGTGGGGCAGTCTATTGTTCCCTCCGCCACTGAGAACAAAAGCAGGCCTGGGAGGCCTGTGTAGGGCCCTTCTTTACTGCTTTACCCAACTCAGCACTGCACTACACACACACCACACAAACCAACCCTTGCTTTCCCAACACACAGACACTGTCGACATGGAAACCACAGTAATTAGAACCCCAAACTGTAGACTCTTTTATAAAGAAAAACTGGGAAACAGACCGCAGAAGTTCAATTAAATAACTAATGAATTCAAATAAAAGGCTTTTCTCCGTCAAATGACATAAATGCCTTAACATCAATCTCCATTTGGGCTTTTCAGGTTATGAGGGGACACTCTGTGACAGTAACATCAACAACTGTCAGCCCGACCCATGCCACCATGGTACTTGCATTGATGGTATTGCCAGCTACAGCTGTAACTGTGATGCTGGCTACACCGGCTATCGCTGTGAGAACCAGCTCAATGAGTGCCACAGCAACCCTTGTCAGAATGGGGGCAAGTGTGTGGATCTAGTCAACAAGTACATCTGTCAGTGTCAACATGGGACATCAGGTAAGAGGACATCACAATAGTCTGACATTGTTAATGCAAACCTTTCAATTATTAATGTAAAAGAAATAAAAGCTAGCCAACATTTAGAGAAAATGCAGTGCAACTGTAGGTGTACAGTATGCTCAAACATCTGCAAACAATAAGGCTGTTGAGGCTGATCAATTATATAGAATAGACGTTTCATAATGTCTTATCATTTTGATTGACCTTTTCTGTACTGAAGTGTATTCCTTTCTTAATGGAACTCTAACTTTTTTTCAAAACAGGCACAAACTGTGAAATAAACTTTGATGATTGCTCCAGTAACCCATGTGACTATGGTATTTGCAAAGATGGCATCAACCGATATGACTGTGTTTGCAAACCTGGCTTCACTGGTAAGGCCCAATCAAAATAAAATACAAATTTGAAATGTGAAAACAATCCTCAGTGGAAATGTTAACAAACACACGTCTGATTGATTTCTAACATCTCTCTTGCCAGGTTCCAAGTGTAATATGGAGATAGATGAGTGCTCATCCAGCCCCTGTAGAAATGGGGGGACATGTGTGGATGAAGAGAATGGATTTCACTGCCAGTGTCCAGAGGGCTTTAAGCCTCCATACTGTTACTCCCAGGTGGACGAGTGTGGCAGCAGCCCATGTGTCCATGGCTCATGCAGGGATGACATTAATGGGTATGAACTGTTCTCTAGCTTGTTGCTAATTCTACAAGTTTCAACTCAGTTCATTGTATCATGAACTTGGACATTTTTGGGATTATTAACTGTAACCCTATATTTTCTAGGTACCGCTGTGACTGTGAGCCTGGATGGGTCGGGAAGAACTGTGATCTAGACAGGAACGACTGTTTGCCGAGTCCCTGCCAGAATGCTGGCACATGCATCGACCAGCTCAATGGCTTCACCTGCAAGTGTCGCCAAGGCTTCAGAGGTAATACATAAGAAGCAAACTGCCACATATGCATTAATTTAAGAATTTACTAAGTATCTAATATACTTTATCTACATCTTGTAGTTAAAAAGATTTCTCCAATGTTTTCCAGTTTTCCTCCTCTTGAATGACAATTGTATACCTCCCCCTAGTGGTGTTAAAATAATTGTTAGGCAACATTTTAGGCTGATTCTAATTTATGTAATGTCTTCTCTGCCCGTCAGGTAACCTATGCCAGATGAACATCAACGAATGTGCTTCCAGTCCCTGTCTGAACAAGGGCACTTGTGTGGACGGTGTAGCAAGCTTCACCTGTCTGTGTGAGCTTCCTTACAATGGACCCACTTGTGCTGAGGTCCTCACCCCTTGCTCCCCTAACCCCTGTGCCAATCATGCCCTCTGCACACACACACCAGATTACTTGGGCTATCAATGCAACTGTCAGACAGGTTGGCAAGGTAAGATAACTACGTACTTGTTTATTTTAAAATAATCTTTCCTGAATCTTACAGAAAGTCTTAATAAATAAACTCCCATTATCTGGAATTAAACCTTATTGTACCCTTTTTTTTCATTCTTCAGGTCAATTGTGTAATGTGGATGTAAATGAATGCATCTCCAACCCCTGCAAGAATCGTGGGACCTGCACTAACACACTTGGAGGCTTTGTGTGCTCCTGCAGAGCTGGATTTACTGGGCTGACTTGTGAAACAGACGTCAACGACTGTACTCCTAGTAAGTGGCCACATAAACAAAGCGTGCTGAATTGCCTGTTGCTTTAAAAAACTAATACCAAGACTATGAATACTGTTCTTGACCAAAGTCTTCCTCTCTTTATTGCATCAGATCCATGCCTAAGTGGAGGTTCCTGCACAGACGCTGTGAACTCCTTCCACTGTAGCTGCTTGGCAGGCTTCACTGGGCCCCGCTGTGCTTTAGAGATCAATGAATGCCAGAGTTCGCCATGCAAAAATGGAGGCACATGCACAGACTATGTTAACTCCTACACCTGCACTTGCAGGCCGGGCTTTACTGGCAACCACTGCGAAACCAACATCCCTGATTGCACCGAAAGGTGAGTGTATACTTTACATTGCTTTTAACCCTGTTCACATGTGTATAATTACTGAATATGACAATAAAATGTGTTCATTTCCACAGCTCTTGTTTCAATGGAGGTTCCTGCACAGATAAGATCAACGGCTATTCCTGTAACTGCCGCTCAGGCTTCACTGGCTCCCACTGCCAATACGAGGTCAACGAGTGTGACTCCCAGCCCTGCCTCAATGCAGGCATCTGTCAAGATGCCCTAGAGTCCTTCCGCTGCTCCTGCCCCAAGGGCTACACTGGCTCCCGCTGCCAGGTAAACACTCATTGGTTCTTCTTAAAAATATCTTGTTATGTTCCTTGAGTCTTCATCGCTTCATGTTTTAAGTAAAATACATCCTGACAATTTTGTCTTCTGGCTATCCAGACACCTGTCGATTGGTGCAGACGCTCATCTACCTGCCAAAATGGAGGACGCTGTCGCCAAAAGGATGCTTCCTTCACCTGCGAATGTACTAACGGCTGGTCTGGACGTTACTGTGACATCTCCAGGGTCTCTTGTGAGACAGCCGCACGCCAAAGAGGTATGTGGAAAACGAATTACATTTAACGTTTGTGTTGTGTTGCAACAGTGTTTAAAGTCAACATTTCTTCCAATCAGGGCTCCAGACAGATGAGCTGTGCCACCATGGTGGTCACTGTGTCAACACTGGGAATTCCCACTATTGTAAATGCCCCACTGACTACACAGGAAGCTATTGTGAAAGCCAGGTAGACCACTGTGAAGACAAACCCTGCCGCAATGGCGCCACCTGCAGGGGATATGTGGGAGGGTACCAGTGTGATGTAAGTAAAAAGAAAATCTATATTATGTGCGTCTTTGTCAGATTAAGTATTCACACAGTGCTTCATCACAATTGCTGAAGTAATGTTATTGTCTTCTGTATGCCTTTACAGTGTATGCCAGGATTTACTGGACAGAACTGCGAGATAGAGATCAATGAGTGCCAATCTCATCCTTGCCAGAATGGAGGCACTTGCATTGATCTGGTGGGACATTATATCTGCTCCTGTCCGCCTGGCACACTTGGTATGTTAGCACATATTTAACAGAAACAATATTTCGAGCGGCGCTTTTAAGATATTTTACAACAAATTACTGGAAAATATAATAATATTTAACAATCCTCTTTTTTTAAGGTGTTCTCTGTGAGATAAATGAAGATGACTGTGCTCTACCTCTGAGGCTGCACAGTGCTCCTCCTAAGTGCCTTAACAATGGCACCTGTGTGGACAGAGTGGGTGGATACCGCTGCAACTGTCCCCCTGGATTTAAAGGAGAAAGATGTGAGGGAGACATAAACGAGTGTCTCTCCAACCCCTGCAGTCCCCCCAACAGTCTTGACTGCATACAGTTGCCAAATGACTACCAATGTGTCTGCAAACCTGGCTTCACTGGCCGAAAGTGTCAGAACAGTTTCAGTGTGTGTGAGTCTCAACCTTGTCAGAGTGGAGGAGTGTGTTCTGTATCCAGCAGCTCTGCAATGGGATACACCTGCACATGTCAGCTTGTAAGTGTACATTCACATTAAGTATTCAAAAAACGATTTGGAGTTTATACATCACAGCTTTCATTATTTGTGTATTGAAAGCTTACAAACTAATTGCTTACATTTTGGCTATTTTTAGGGTTATGCTGGGCTTAATTGTGAAAGAATCATGTCCTGTCGGGAGCTGCCCTGCTACCATGGTGGTAGCTGTGCACTCACCCAAAGGGGGGTGCGTTGCACCTGCCATCCAGGTTATGGTGGACCCCAGTGCCAGCATCGCAGCAATGAAGGCTGCTCCTCCAAGCCCTGCCAGAATGGAGGGTTGTGCACTGAAGAAACAAGCTTCCCATACTTTCACTGCCAGTGTCCCAGTGGCTGGACAGGAAAACGGTGTGAGCAGGACATCATGCCCAACAAGCCTCAAGTACCCATATGCCCTCTAGCAGACTGTCGTAGCAAAGCCAAAGATGATGTTTGCGACAAGGAATGTAACACTTTCTTTTGTGACTGGGACGGCGGGGACTGTTCTCTTACATCAAAAAACCCCTGGGCTCAATGTTCACAATGTTGGAGTGTCTTTAACAACAGCCAGTGTGATGAGTCCTGCAACAACGCTGATTGTCTGTATGACAACTTTGACTGCATGAACAAGGAGAAAGTTTGCAAGTAAGTTTACTTAATTTCATTCCCTCGTTTTTTCTGTACTTATCCGAGAAATCCCAAGCTGATTCTTTTCTTTGTGTCGTCTCCAGTCCAGTGTATGAAGCCTACTGTATAGACCACTACGCTAATGGGGAGTGTGACCCCGGCTGTAACTCAGTGGAGTGTGGCTGGGATGGTTTGGACTGTGCAAAGAAGGTTCCAGAAGTCCTTGCTGATGGTGTCTTGATTTTGGTAGTCCTACTTCCCCCCGAGGAGCTTCAACGCACCAGCACAGCTTTTCTGCAGAAATTAAGTGCTATCCTACACACCTCACTGCGCTTCCAGCTGGACGGGAATGGAGATGCCAAGATCCACCCATACACTCGCGGGGCACGCCTCAAGCGGGAGCTGCAGCCTAAACAGGAGGTCATCGGGTCAGTCAGACATACAGTAAACATAAAATATTATGTTTTTCTTATACATTGAACATTACACTAAATACCTGCCTGTCTGCTATTTTTGTAGATCCATAGTGTACTTGGAAATAGACAACCGTCTGTGCGCCGCTCAGAGCTCTGAGGGCTGTTTCCCGTCAGCTGAAAGAGCTGCAGACTACCTGGGAGCTCTGTCAGCTGTAGAAATGCTTCGCTTCCCATACCCAATCAAAGAAGCCGTTGGTGAGTAGGGATACTTAAAGGCCACAATTTAAACTTGTAAGACAAAGAAAGTGCAGGCGTGCTAACTAGTTTCTCTTGTCATGACAGGTGTTGAAAGGGATCCCCCTCCTGACCCAATACCTCAATGGGCCAAGCTGATGCTGGTCGGGTTAGCTTCCCTTTTCCTTATGGTCATCCTGGTGCTAGGAATGTTGATTGCTCGTAGAAAGAGAGAACACAGTACCCTTTGGTTCCCTGAGGGCTTCTTCTTAAAGAAGGAACCCAGCAGCAACAAAAACCGCAGGGAACCTGTGGGTCAGGATGCTCTTGGAATGAAGTAAGTTATTTGTTTGCAATTATGGGGTATTATATGGTCTGAATTTCATAAGCAATTTAAGTGGGAATTCTGTAAGGGGTTTATTTTGAAATTGTATTGGTTTTCTTTGTGTCTTACTTTGTTTACCATATTTGTCCTTTAACAGACACATGGCAAAAACCGCGGAAGAATCTCTCCTTGGTGATCACAGTGACCAGTGGATGGACACAGACTGTCCAGAGGCAAAAAGGCTTAAGGTCAGTTACACATTGTCTTAACATTTAAAAATGGAAATGTACTTAGACGCAAGCACACACATGTGTACATACAATTTATCACAGGATGTCAGCTTGTGTTGAAGCTTGCATTAAATATTGAAATTAAATTCTCTCCTTCTGTGAGTTCAGGTTGAGGAGCCAAGTATGCTCTCAGACAGTGAAGATGCAGTGGACTGCAGGCAGTGGACACAGCATCACCTCGCAGCTGCAGATATTCGTGTGCCTCCCACTATGGCCCTCACCCCACCCCAAGGAGAATTTGAAAGTGACTGCATGGATGTTAATGTCCGAGGCCCAGGTTGGTAACTTTAAGATGAATGATCTGTTATTTTGAACTCTTGAACAGACACAATCTAACCCACTGTTTTCATCTCATACCAGATGGTTTTACACCTCTGATGCTGGCATCATTCTGTGGAGGCGGCTTAGAGCCTGAGGTGACAGAGGAGGAGGAGAGTGAGGAGTGTTCTGCCAACATCATCTCTGACCTAATCTACCAGGGAGCTTCCCTAGCTGCCCAAACAGACCGAACTGGGGAGACAGCGCTCCACCTGGCTGCTCGCTACGCCCGTGCTGATGCTGCTAAGAGGCTGCTGGATGCTGGTGCAGATGCTAATGCTCAGGATAACACCGGTCGCTCACCTCTACATGCTGCAGTGGCCGCAGATGCACAGGGGGTCTTCCAGGTAAACAACATGTACTTTTTATTGGCGGTGTTAGAAATGCCTATAACAAATGTAAGCACATGTATTGCTTAAATCATAATATTTAACCCCCCAAAAAAATGTCATCCTCCTAGATTCTGATCCGAAATCGGGCTACAGATCTTGACTCCCGTATGTACGATGGCTCCACTGCGCTGATCCTGGCAGCACGACTGGCAGTAGAGGGCATGGTAGAAGAACTCATCACTTGTCATGCTGATGTCAATGCAGTAGATGAATTGGGTAAGTTTGTAACTCTTCTGGGTGTCCTGATGCTGTTGTTTCTGTTTTGTAATAATATTCACTGAAAGCATGGATGTGTAATCTCAATGTTTGTTTTGTGTTTTAGGTAAATCCGCCTTGCACTGGGCTGCAGCCGTTAACAATGTGGAGGCGACTGTTGCCCTGCTGAAGAACAGTGCAAACAAGGACATGCAGGATCTCAAGGTATGACATCCATGTTTAATGTTAACCACACTTTTGGATCAGCGAGGCTTCAACTAAAATCTGTTTGTATCTAACAACCTCTTTGTTTTGTTGCCTTGTTTTTCTTTGTAGGAGGAGACCCCACTGTTCCTTGCAGCTCGTGAGGGCAGCTGTGAGGCTGTGAAGGTGCTGCTGGCTCACTTTGCAAACAGAGAGATCACAGACCATATGGACAGGTTGCCACGGGACATTGCTCAGGAGCGTATGCACCACGATATTGTGCAGCTTCTTGATGAGTACAACACAGTAAGAAGCCCCCAGGGCCATGGAGGGATTGGACACCACCTCTCTGGGGTACACTCTCTGTCTCCTCTCATGTGCCCTCCGGGCGCCTACATGCCTAGTCTGAAGAACACCCCACAAGGCAAGAAGAACCGCAGGCCTTGTGCTAAGGGTTCTAGCCTGGGAGGCCAACATGCTGCCAGCCTGAAGGAGTCAGTCAAGGCCCGTAATAAGAAGCTGACCTTGGACATGCAGAGTGCCTTACTGGAGAGCTCTGTTACCCTTTCCCCGGTCGATTCACTGGACTCACCCCACGGGGGGGCTAGCAATGCTGGCTACATGACCAACCCCACTTCCCCTGTGGCCATGCAGTCACCAGGGCTCTACCACACATCTATGTCTGTCCCAAACACCCCCATGATACATAGTAGCATGTTGGATGGTAGTGGCCCCTTTGCAGTGTCTCTAGCCCAACTCAATGACCTAGGATCTGGAGGAATGTCCTTGCAGGGACGTGTCTCCATGGCTTCAGATGTCAACCATGGCTATGTGATGAGTTCAGGCCAGATGGGGCTCAACATGGGCTTGGTCAGTCCTGTGAGTGTGCCCTTTGACTGGCACAGCCGGATGTCTTCCTCTCAGTGTGGTCAGCAGGTTTTGAATCTTGTGCAGAGTGGCCAGGCAGGCATGCACCCCCAGAGCCCGGCCATGCAGCAGCAGACCATGCTGATGCACCAGCAGCTCTACCGTAACGCCATGCTGCAGCCCACACCTGTTACTTCAACACCCACCATCAGCCCAATCAAGCTGCCCTCCATTGCTGAGCAGCAGCAGCAGCAGCAACAGCAGCTTCTCAACCACACCATCGCCAACCAGCAGAACATGGCCCGCATTGGCACCTCTTCCCCACCGACTCCTCAGACCTCCCAGCCGCCACCATCCTTCTTCCAGCAGCAGCAGATGCCCCAGCAACCCTCTCAGCCCCAGCTTCCAGCTCAACCCCAGGCAGCCCCCCCAGCAGCCCAGACCTCTCAGGCTCTGCCCTCCCAGCATAGTGCCAGCACTGCAGGAACGGAGGATTACCCTACACCTCCCTCTCAGCACAGCTACTCATCTGCACTAGATGCCACGCCCAAGCATTACCTCCATTTGCCCAGTGAGCACCCCTACCTGACCCCCTCCCCAGAGTCTCCAGAGCCCTGGTCCAGCCCCTCTCCTCACTGCGTCTCTGATTGGTCAGATTCTACACCAAGCCCAGCAGTAGCTGGCCCTGCCCAGACCCAAATTTCTCAAATCCCAGAGGCAAATGGCAAGATGCAGGTGTTTGCGTAAAGATCTCATGGCCCCTGCTTGAAAAGGGACCTGAGGTAAAATAATGTGTGGACTGGCTCTCGGGCCTGTCTGTTTATATGTGTCAGCCTGTTTCCAAGATTTTCATTGGATTTGGATTGACTATGCTTATCACAAGGAGCGTCTGCTAGTGATTTTTGCAGAGAAAAAAGTAAAGGGAAATGTGTGTTGTCTGAACAAACAGCAGACAATTTAATGAAGTAATTCTGTCACAGATGGACTTGTTTTTTATTATAAAAAAGTATATGAAGAAAACCAAGTCTTTCATTTCAAAGGCTTAGGTGTGCTCTCCTGGAAACTAACAAACGTTTAAAAAGTAGATATGAGAAAAAAGTAAAATGTTGAAGGGAATTCATTTATTTTTATTTATTGTTTTTATCTCTGAATTACTTTTTTTTTAAAGTGTATTTCTGTTCTAGCTTCTCAAATAATGTACCCCCCCCCCTATTTTATACTGAATGCCTACATTTCTATTTAGCCAACGTGGCAAGTGATGGTAAAGGAATATAATTCATGTTTCAGACAAGTTAACAGACAGAAAGAGGAACTTTCACCTCTAGTGACTGATATTTATTTAGGCCAACGACACCTGGTAAAGATGAGAAACTGGTTCTTGCAGATATATATTAAAAGTTTCTCAGCAGTAGTGATATATTCTGATTTGATTGAATTGTGGATATTGATTTCTTTCCATAAGAGTATTATGAATAAGAATGTAGATGAGTGTCTTTGAAGCACTTCAAGTGACCAGCCTCAAAGGGCGAGTGTGAGTCAAATACAACATATAACTGCAATGGATATTTATAATATATGGGTGGCATTTAATACATGGTAATTGTTGCTATGAACTTTCAAAAGTAATCGTAAGAGTACAGGTTTAGTTGTAATCTGTTGTTTCCCACTGCTTCCACTCTTACCTCCAATGTTACTGTCACCTGTATTGCTTTGCCTTTAAAATCAGCCTCTCACTGCCCTTTAGTTTGTGTTCTTTTTTTTGTTGTTACGGTCGATTTATACTCTGTTTGTTTGTGAAAACCATGGATACCTTTTCTCAATATCACTTCGGATGTACTAAGCTATGCTTATCAGCTGCTATTTTATATCACTCTTCCCTGCAAGCATTCCTCCATTCTGCCTGTCTTGTTAAGTGTGTACGATGTGCCTTTCAGCAGCATCATCCAACACAGTAGAAACAGACGACTGACAGGCAGAAGTCCACATAGTGTCCTTTACTGGACTAAATGGAAACATTCCTGGATTATCTGCAGCAGTGTAGGTCTTGTTGAAACTCTTGCCTGGTCTCTGGTAGTGTCCGTGGTGGAGTAGTGGTCAGTGTGAGGGTGTAACTGCTGGGCTGCGACTGCTGACGCCCTGTCACTCCTCAGGGAGGTGTTTTATGGCATGCAATGGAACGGTTCCCTTGCATCTACAGTAGCTCCCAGTCC
Source organism: Pseudochaenichthys georgianus (assembly GCF_902827115.2). Lineage (NCBI taxonomy): Eukaryota > Metazoa > Chordata > Actinopteri > Perciformes > Channichthyidae > Pseudochaenichthys > Pseudochaenichthys georgianus. Next base: position 19,275,805 of record NC_047510.2, read on the forward strand.
AGGGGCAGTGGAGATGCATCTTAAGATGATTGTTAGAAGAGACTGAAGGAAAGAACACTACTATGTAGTGCTGCCCCCTTAAACCTTTTACACAAATCTGAGATGACACTCCCAGTCATCCAGCTGACACCTTGTATTATGTCTGACCGACGCTTTACCCCCACATGACCTGAGATTTATGGATAGAGGTAATCCTCTCCCTAACGTAGTATGGACATTTCAACAAGTCAATTGATAATTGTAGCATTTTGAAGAGTAACCATTGCATTTTCATCTTATGTCATAAACAGAAATTAGCAGGCCATCATTCCTAGCTACTACCGTTGTGGTGGCCTAACACTGCCCCTAGTTGTGTCATAGAGTTTATCTTTCATTCATTGTTTTATCCTGTTCACCATAGCCTCAGTTACTGTTTTGTCAGACCTGGGAAACATGTTGTTGTCCCTATGAACAGTTCACATTTTACTAACAAGAAACTGTTTTTTATTTTTATATATAACTGGTCTTTCAATTTCTCTACCAGGTCGCACTAAGTGTTTTGTACATTTCAACCTCCCAACTTCTGTTTGTAAATATGTTTTTTTCTGGGTAGTTCTTATGTTTCTGAAAGGATTGTTATGTACTAAAAAGGACAAAAATAAAATGTACTTCATTTAGCATTATTTGAAACTGAGGCTGTGACTGATATTTTATTGTCTTGTGTTATTAGTCATAGATATTTTATTATCATTATTAATTTCTATACTTGTTTAAAAAGGTAGTTTGAAATACTAAAAGCTAAAAGCTTTCCACGGTGTTCTTTCTACAGTCAAAAGTTGTAAAGTTACTGACAATAAAACTATAGGGAACTACATTTTTTGTGTTCTGGTTTTCAGTGATCAGTTGATCATTAATTCAGGTCATCATTATAATAGTTATGTAAATACAACTCAAAATGCAGTTAGATGATTAATTATTTCATATTTTTATAGTCTGAAATGTAACATTCTCTGTCCAACACAAAAGCCGCACAATAAATGCTGTATTTGGGACTGATGTTAATACACAATGTTTGAAATCCAATTTAAGCCATTTGAGTGCATTATATTGACAAAAAATGTTAGAATTAATATTTCCGTGATTTTAAACTCTATCGCAAGCTACTGTCTAATATATTGCCACAAAGATGAATGTACACCTATCTGATCTCCAGACAATCGATTACGCCAAATCGTATTTTGTCAAATAATTTGTACACCAAAATTTGTATTCATTTTTTCATAACGATATGATTTTCTCAAGTTTACCTGTAAAAACCAATAGAAACATTTAAAACAAAACAAATTACATAAAAACAATAAAGGAGGTAAATTAGTTATTGTACATATTTATCATATAAACTTCTTGTTAATACATATCATTATCCTACAGTTAAAAGTTATATTTAAAAATCTGTGACAAGTTGTATTACTATAACTGTCTCCTTGTATAGTCTATACAACCTGGCCATAAAATCTTTATTTCTTCCCTCCTATTCTCTTCAGTAAGTGCAGCATCGCTAGAGTAGCATTGAACACTTTGTCATGTTTAAAGGTCATCTTATAGAAGGAATCCAGAGGCAGACGTCCTGTGGGATCAGCGTGCTTCAGTGCAGTCATGGGCATGTACAGGCGGTTTGTCTGGTGGCGCAGAGGGGGTTCCTTGTCTGTGATCACTTTAACGGTTTGCTAGAGAAAAGAGACACATATTTTAACACTGGAGGGTTAGGGTTATTATGCATTTGGACTTGCAAAACCACTCATTCTTAATGACTTCTAATCTGAAATAGAAAAATAAATGTCATCACTTGCCTCAGCTACTTCCTCTGGTGTCTGGCCTAATGAGGCAAAAATCTTTTTAGAGTATGGCAGGTAAATTTCACGAAAGATTTTGGCGGTCTCCTTATCCGTCCCTGAAAGATCCATACTCTCAGCGTCTTCATACACCCTTTCAAACTCTGTCACAACAGGGCCAGGTTCCACTAGAGTCGTCCTTGTGACAGAGATGTAAATAAAAGAGTTACATTACAGTCAATGAGTCATATTGTGATGTTACTTAAGTTTTAGTTGTGGGGTGACTGCATTATGTTGTTAAAGCTGATACAGTTTTCAAGACTTGTAATGCAATCACTTGATGTTAAACTTCAACGCTTGCACTGCCAGACTTTCGCAAAATCCTTCCACAGCAAATTTGGAGGCTGAATAAACGTCATTGAAAAGAAGTCCTGTGTAGAAACATAAGGGCACAAGTTAACAAGCTCCTAATTCTTTTTTAATAAGCTTCTGTGCAATTTCAGGGACACAAACAAACGCACCCTGTGTTCCCATGACGCTGCTCATCACGACAATATGGCCGCTCTGCCTCCGCTTCATGTCAGGTAAGACCTCTTTCACCAGACGTGCCAGGCCAAAGAAATTTGTGTCAAAGAGCTCCTTCATGGCATCAATGCTTTGGCACTCCAGAGGTCCAATCATACCAAGACCAGCATTGTTCACTATAACAGCAGAGTATTTAACGTCATACTTTGGAGAGATTAAAAAACGTGTCTATGAGAATGTGAATTAAATGAGACAGACCAAGAACATCCACCCGTCTGTCCGGCAGGCTGTTGACACACTCTCTGATGGAGGATTCAGAACAGGCATCTAACTGTTTGATTTCCAAGGTTTCGTTTAAGGAGTCACCTGCCGCTTTCTCCAAGGGCCCTCGTTTCCCAAGATCCCTCATTGTGGCAACCACTGCCTCAGATAACAAATGAAAACACTTGCTGTAAGTAGCTTTAATAGTTCATTCTATCGTCTACTTTTTTTCTTGTTAATGAGAGTGAAAGGCTGACCTTTAAACCATCTGAGCTCATCTTTGGCCAGCCGTGCAGCCACAGCCAAGCCAATGCCTGAGGAGCAGCCAGTCACCAGCACCCTCCTGGTTCCCATGGCTCGATGATCACTGAAAGAGAATCCCATCATCATCATCATCATCATCATCATCATCATCATCATCATCATCATCATCATCATCATGTACAATCTGGACAATAACATTTTATTTTGTAATAACAATTCAAACATGCTAAGTCAAGTCATGTACTTAATTATTATCATTTTTTTTTATCTGATAAAAATTCACACAGCATTGTAGGCTCAAATTGCACTAAATGCAGCAGCTTTATTTGACTATGATATAATGACAATAATGTACGTGGAACAATTAGTGTCTCTCGTTTTTTTGTTTATCGTCGTTATTTTCCTGTATGATCAGTGAAAACTGGTCCCAAAATAGGTGGTCTTTTTCCTCTGTGATGTGTTATCAAATCTATATGTTTTAAATTGATGTTTTTGATTTGGCTATTTACCTCACATAAAAAGGAAAACTGAACCATCACAAAGTGCAGTTTTCTAGTACATCTTCTAAAATATAGGTAGCTATTTCGGCCCTGAGAGGGAATCACTTGATGTGAAATGCTAACCTTCCAATGTATGGTACCACTATAGGGCTACTTTGGTATGTGTTCAGCGATTAAATTAACTCTAATCTGATTTACGCATACTGGAATTTGTAGCTGCTACAACAGCAAGTTTAGTAATTCTTCCACTGTGGCCTTTCATTCACGCTTGAACCCGTTAACAGGAAAAATCACTGAGTGTGAAGAGTCATGAGATTCACAACACGATAACTAAATATAAACCCTAATAAGTGATGAATGTAATGAATGTTGGAATTTCTCATGTTTAGGTTGTATAAATGTTAACGTTTATGGGTAGGAAGTTCCAGGTCTATAGGCATTCACGCTGAAGTTGTTAGATTAAGTCTAATAAAATACATTCTAGCTAAGCAAACCTTTGCATAGCTAATGTGAAAAAATATGTAGTGCTATGTCTTTGTATGTGTTCAGTAATGCCAATTGTATAGTAATTCATTAAAAAGTAATTGAAAAATGTTCTATTATAGTATAGGCGTATGCCATTAGAATTTCATAGTAAGTGGGTCAAAATAGTATAACATGTTATTTCTAAAAGGCGTAATAGTCTTAAGCATGTCATAAAATCTAATTAAAAATTCATTATGGGTTTTATTTATTTTTTAAAGTCGTAAGAATGCCAAGAGAAGAATTACATATATTTCATTTAAATTTCATATAATAATTATATTTAAAAAATCATAGTATAGTAAGTCATAAAAGGTAAAATAGCATCTCTTTAAAAAAATTCAGATTATAGTATGTCATAAAGAGAAGTTGTGATGTAAAATGGCATAAAAAAAGCAAAAAAAGCCATGATAGTAAATTATCACCAACAGTAGATTTAAAGTAACAACACAGATTATACAATATACAATAAGGTTGTGATGGGAATAGTTCAGAGGCCTGTGGTTCTGCTTTGGTGTTGAAGTCTACCAACCTGTAGAGCGTGCAGCGTCCTCCACAGCAGCAGAAATGGGAAATAAAGACTGTAGGCTACAAAACTAGCTGGTCGATAAATAATGTTGATGCAGAATTAAGGGAGGAGGAACCCAAGCAAATCACAGCGGGACAGGAGGCTACATAAACCCAGCGATTAGGCTACTGAAATTGGTCACTCGGCTCAGTATGTGGGAGTTGTAGTTCTTTGAAATTGGTTCTTTAACCGTTGTAGTTCTCAAAATAGCTAATAACAGAAAGTATTGTTATTATTTATTTATTTTAATATAAGAAAGAGTAAGTTCACAAATGACTTAATCAAAAAATGTCTATCTTAATTTAATTCATCCATTTGTTACATGATGTGTCATTTCGGTTTACTGCGGTTTGATGACAAAGTGTATTAGTAATACAGTACCGTTAGCATTGGTAACATTAATAATCTGTGTCTGTAGGACTACATTACAGTTTTGAATTGCGTTTCAAATTTGACATTTTCTTTTTGAAAGTATTTGCCGGAAGTCTTTTCTGTAGTATCCTAACAAACTTTATTTGCCGTTCTCCATTGTGTCCCCAGGGAAGCAGTAAGCCACGAATAAATAGTACACTTTCAAAAGTCAAGCAGACGCCAACATTTACAATAACATTTCTGTTTCTAATAATCAGTCTGCCTCAAAACAAATGATCCATTCACAAATGCGTTATGTAAGGGAATCGGATAATGTGTGCAGTGCATTATGCATAACTGGGGTTACCTACTGTAACCCAGCTTCTATGAGTAATGGCGCAGCCCTCTAAGGCTATCGCTATTGGGTTATCCCTCTGCGCCCCCGCGCAGCACTGAAACACTTGTAGTCCACGCCCACCCGCTAGGTGGGCCCCACCCTCGGGCCTCCTTCCGGTATAAATAGGAAGGTGGCCCGGCAATCTGCTGCCATACAATATAACTTTTCTTCAGCTATTCGTGGAGCCAGTGGGGCCCAGCGCTTAGAGGGCTGCGCCATTACTCATAGAAGCTGGGTTACAGTAGGTAACCCCAGTTCTATTTCGTATATGGCTTCGCCCTCTAAGGCTATCGCTATTGGGTTAAGGGCGAAGCATGATGTAGTCTGCGCCCGACTGGGTCCGTCCAGCACTAGAAGCACAGACACACCTGCTCAATAACACATCCCTGCCTGTTGTGCCATGCGTAATGGCACCTCCCCGTCCCTGGAACATAGCAAACATACCTGTTTTCCTGACGGGGTGAAGGCTGGGACAATACATACCGACCGCTGTGAGAAGTAGAGACGAAGGTCCCACCTTATCATAGAGGGGGAACAGCCGCTCTCTCCGTGCCAGCCAGGTAGGAGAGCGCTCAGCTGGATCCCTGACTTACTCACTCTGACCAGACACTTCGTATGAAGTGTATTAGAGGAACATCCCTCTCCTACGAGGGGAAAAGGCCGCTCTCTGTGTGCCGAGAGGCAGGAGAGAGGCGCTCAGCTGGCTCCCTGACGTTACTCACTCTAATCAGACACTTCGTACGAAGTGTATTAGAGGAAGGGGAACATCCCTCTGCTACGAGGGGAAAAGGCCGTTCTCTGTGTGCCGAGAGGCAGGAGAGAGGCGCTCAGTTGGCTCCCTGATGTTACTCACTCTAATCAGACACTTCGTACGAAGTGTATTAGAGGAAGGGGAACATCCCTCTCCTACGAGGGGAAAAGGCCGCTCTCTGTGTGCCGAGAGGCAGGAGAGAGGCGCTCAGTTGGCTCCCTGACGTCACTCACTCTGACAGGACACCCAATACGGGGTGCGTCATAGAGGAAAGGGAAACATCCCTCAAATACAATTGAATAAATGAACAGGGGGAAGACCAAGATGCAGCCGTGCAAATATCTTCCACTGACATTCCTCCGTGCAAAGCCGTGGAGGAGGAATTCCTCTGGTGGAGTGCGCATGTTCTCCGGGGCTCTACCGAGACATACGCCTGCGACACCGCCTCACACTTTTACGCAAAGGGCTGCGAGGGAGTTTCCACACGCTGCATTTCACTCTGTCTCTCATCATGCGGCGCGTACACGCCCAGAGGATGAGAGGTATGTGTATGCTGTCCACACGAGGCGTTATAACGGTGCTCGTGGATTTATTGTGACCGTGTGTAGGAGGCATATCTGGGACAGAGGAATGCCGCGAGCTCTGCAGTTTATAAACCAATAGGTTTAAAACAGCAGGCTTCTGCAGCGAATGAACCACCTCTGGAGTGTCCCCCTGTTGGAAGAGACCCCGGGGGATCATCAGTGACCAGCTGACGCCAACGCCGAGCAGCTGCGTCACGGAGAGGGCTGTGTGGGTTGTGACGTGCTTGAGGAGAGCTGTCAGTTCCTCCACTCGCTGCCGCGAGAGCCGCGCTCTGCTGGCTGAGTTTATCTTCTTCCAATTTCTTATGAAACCCAGGCTTGACAGATGCGATACGAGATGTACCGTCTGGAAAGCCACTTCCTCCCTGGAGCGAGCCAGCAAATAGCAGGTCGTCCAGAGGAAACCACACTCTCATCCCTCCTCTGTGTAGTGGCTCCAGCCTTCTCTACAGACGATTGTCTGGTCTGATATTCCCTGAAATGAGAAACGCAGGAATTTCCTGTGTTTCGGGATGAGGGGTACGTGGAAGTATGCATCCTTCAGGTGGAAGTATGCATCCTTCAGGTGGAAGTGTGCATCCTTCAGGTGGAAGTATGCATCCTTCAGGTGGAAGTGAACCAGTCGTCCTGGTGAACACATTCCAGCACCTGTTTGATCGTCAGCATGTGGAATACTGACAGATCGAGGATGTCTCATTGCCCCAGTCTTTTTCGGGATTAGAAAAATAACGGGAGTGAAAACCCCTGATTTTCCTCCCTTTGAGGAACCCTGGAGATATCCTGTTCCAACAGGAGTTCCAACAGGAGTCCCAGCGGCTCGGATTGGAGCGCAAGACATAGCTTCTGGGAGGACAGGAGTGTTTCCTGTATCCCATTGAACTGTGGGGGGGAGAGGCGAACTGCAGGACGTCTCCTCTGCTGATCAGCCTGCTCATCCATCTGTCCATCAGACCCGCGCGCTGCCACTCTGAGAGCGGGCGCACGTGCTCGAGATGTGTTTTTGGTCGTCATGGTGACGAGCCACGCCAGAGCCCTTTCCGCTGCTGCCCGTGAGGCAACCCAAGGCGGGGGCCTCCACACGGTGCGTCTCACTCCGACTCTCATCATGAGGCGCGTACACGCTCAGGGGATGGATGGAGGTGTGTGCAGTGCTGCCCACATGAAGCGTTATAAGTAACGGCGTTCATGTGTTTATTAAGGCCGTGTTTATTAAGGCCGTGTTTATTAAGGCCGTGTGTACGAGGCGTATCTCGGACAGAGGAATACTGCGAGCTCTGTAGGTTATTAACAGGGGTTACAACCGGCAGGCGTCTGCAGCGAGCCCTGCTGTCTACTTAAAGGGGAAAGGAAACACCAATTACAGTTATAATATTCCGGTAGTTTATTCATTTTACAATGGATATTGATCGTAATATTTATTGTATATGATATTACTCGCCAAAAGAAAATTAATTATCCGCCGGCCGGGTGGGGAATTCCGGGACCAGGCCGCCGCCATTAGGGGAGTCCCAAATGGTGACGTCACTGGCTGTGTTTTCGCTCCACCGGAAGTCAACACAACGTAGCAGATATGGCAGCATGGAGGAATTTTGCAATGAGATCGACGTTTTGAACGATGAATTTGACTATTCGTCGGGAGATGACATTGATGTGGAAGCATCTACAGTTACCAGGCATCCCATGGCCTATGCTTATGAACCTATTCGGTCGAATAGAGTGGCATACGATCCGGAATAAAAAAATTAAAAAAACACAATGCTAACAGTGAGCCTCTGAATTAGCCCCGAGCGAAAATGCTAACCTATTACTGCACCGATAGCTCCCTTATTACTTATCCTAGCCGCACATCCAACACATCGTTTATGATCGCAAGGAGACACAGAATCTAACGGTGCCCACCTCAACACTGGAAGATACAAACTCGCGAGGTTATCCACAAAAACGTACATCAAAACAAGTGGCGCTAGGTACTAACATACGCCAGGCTAACGGTTTACCTTCCTCATTGTCTGGTCTAAACTGGTCTTCAATGGCATTACAACGATAAAAACGATGATGTAGTTAATCCATAGGTTAATATCCAATGGGGCTGTGTCCCCTTTGAAATGTTCTGATAATCTATAAGCAATACAACTGCAATTCCGTTATCTGCTGTCCGCTCTGTGCTCCGTGCGCTCTGGGTCCTGCAATACCATCCATCAATAGCAATACTAGCCCTTTTAGGGCTGTTTTCGACAGATGAGCGTGTGTATGCCAGTTTAATTAGTTGAGCTATAGAACACCCCCAATTCTCTATTGTGCGTCATAATAATAGCTACCATTTAGTTTGGACGCGATTGCGTTAATTAATAAGGTCACACTGTGTCAGTAAATACATGTGTGAGCTAGTAATCTGGTAGTGCTGCAATATTTACCTCTCTCTCGGCAGCTGAAGCAACTCGTTTGGTGGCTCGAACTTCACGTTTGTTGACACTGTCATTGTCTTGCGCGGCCGACGTGCTGGGACGGTCGGTGTTCCCGACTGCATACGTTGAGAAATCGAATATTGTGGGAACAGATCCTGGCTTCAAATCCAATGTTTTGTATTGAACCAGGCATCCAGACTGGACTTTGAGCAGCTTCTCATCCTTTAGTGGCAGCCTATGGAAATGTACTTCTTCCTTCTTTGTATAAAATCCATTTGTGCAGCCTGGGGCAATACAATAAACTCCTGACGACGACCGTTTTCTTGTAATGTAAACTACTGGTGCATTGCACGCCATGTTGTTTGTTATTGAGCTTTGGCCCAGGAAGCCGTACACAGTCAGTGACGTCACTGGGAAAGTCCCGGAGCAATGGAAGCGCCCATGGTCATTAGGCACGTATTTCAAAAAGTAAATTCGCGTATCTCGATCGTTTACATTGGAAATAGACTAGATAAATACATTTCCTAATGGTAATATTGTCGCATGGAAAGCAGTTTGAAAAGTGTTTCCATTTCCCTTTAATCAACAGATTAGTGGCAGCCGGCTTAATTAGCGATCTCTGCAGTTTCTTCTTCTTTAGTATAACGTTATATGTCCAACTCTGTGTCGTGTAGCCATGCCCGCATCTCTGGTCCTAGGTCGAAGAGGCTGGCTTCCGAGGGTGGTCTATATAAGGGGCAGATGGTGATTATATGGACAGCGGTCTGCTCAGGGTCACCGCACTCGCATGCCGCACTGTCCGCCAAGCCCCACGTCTTCATCGTGGTTTTAAAGCGACCGACCCCAGTTCGTAGACGGTTTAGAGTGGTCCACTGCCGGCGCGGTAGGTCGTCTCCTCCAATGGTGCCATCTCCTGGGTCCCAGATGTAACGGTGGATTCGGGAGGGCCCGGCTGACACCCACTCCTGCTTCCAAGCTGCTGCCAACCATGCATCTCTGGAGATGTCCTCAGAGGTGGAGTTGAGCATCTCTTGAGCTGCTATGTTGTAGGGGTGGCGGGACTTGAGTCTGTTTGGAGGTGCTGGAGTTATTGTGGTGTGGTGCAGGATGTGCCAGTCATACTTTTGTGCCTTCCTGGCCAGGGCGAGGGTGGCAGCCTCCCGTCGGAGGCCGGCCGGTGCTATTCCCGCAAGGACTGGCAAGAGGGACACAGGGGTAGGCTTTAAGCATCCAGTTATTATTCGAAGGGAGGTATTGATAGCCACGTCGACCTTTTTCGCATGAGGGCTTCTGCTCCAGACTGGGGCGCAGTATTCGGCTGCAGAGAAGACCAGGGCTTGAGTGGATATTCGCAGCGTCTTAGCGGAGGCTCCCCAGGTTGTTCCAGCGAGGCGGCGGATCAGCGCGACCCTGGATGTCACCTTGGCCTTGACTTCTTCCAGGTGTTTATTAAAGGACAATGTCCGATCCAGACGCACTCCAAGATACTTCGGGGCTTGCTGGACCTCCAGACATTTGTTGTCAACGCGCACCTCAAGTTCCCTCTTGGCTTCTCTGGTGCTAAGGTGGTATGCCGCTGCGACTGTTTTCCCGATGCTGAGCTGTAGGCGCCACCTTCGGAGGTATGCTACTAGTGTGCCCATGTCTTCGTTAAGACCCTCTTCCATCGCCTTCCACGTTGGTCGGCTCAGCATGATGGCAAGATCGTCTGCGTAGCCATACTTTCTGGATGTTGTATCAGGTAGGTCGTGGATGTAAATATTGAACAGCATCGGCGAGAGAACAGACCCCTGCGGTACCCCGTTCTTCAGTCTTCTGAGCCTACTGCACTGGCCATTGCTGGTCTGGAGGATAAAGCTACGGTTGGAAAGAGTCTCCATGATGAACTTCACCATGTGGCGGTCCGGTATTGTCCTCAGCAGCTTCAGGTGGAGTCCCCGGAGCCACACAGTGTCATATGCAGCAGTCAGATCCAAATACACTACCCCAGCTTTCTCATTGGCCTGGAAGCTGTCCTCGATGTCCTGGCAGAGTAGTGTTACCTGGTCTGCTGTTGATCTTCCACGACGGAAACCAGCTTGTTCCCGTGGGAGCTGGGAGTCCACCACTGGCTCGATGCGGCTATGGATCATCCTCTCCAAGATCTTAAATGGGACACAGAGCAATGAGATTGGTCTGTATGACTTGGGGTCTTCTGCAGATTTATTTGGCTTTGGCAGAGCTATGACAGAGGCACGGCGCCAAGTCTTTGGGAGCTTTAATCTCTGGTAGCATGATGTGTAGAAAGCACAGAGCCAGCCAGATGTTGTTGAGCTCTGGTGGATGACGAACTCCGGGTGGATGTTGTCACGGCCAGGGGATTTGCCTGGCTTGAGCTTGCTCATGGCCTCACTGAGTTCCTCTGCTGTGAATTCTCCCGAGAGGTTGGAATCGACACTGGCCGCTCCCGAGATGCAAGACACCTCACGCGATGTCAGTCGGGCAAAGGCTTTGTCAGCATCCGGGAAGCGGCCGTTCTTCATGAGCTGGGATGCGATGGCGTTTGCTGTGACTGGGCAGCTGTGGGGTGTTGTATTTCTGCCTGTGAGCTGGTTGATGGTCTGCCACGCCTTGCGACTAGAATGGGTGAAGTCGATTGATTCAACGACCTCTGTCCATCTGGCCCTGCGGGTGATATCTAGCTTCTTGAGCAGTGCTGCTGCAGTCACATCCACCTCTTCTCTGGAGCTAGCCCTCTGGTGGTCACACAGAAGGTGGCTGCATTCCTCGTCCCAACCCGGGATGTAATTCCTGTTATAGCCACGTGGGATGGACTTCTTTGCCGCACCCAGGAGGACCTGGCAATAGGCTGCATAGGCCGTATCCAGGTCGGCTGTGCCTGGGTCTGGCAGGCCAGCTGACATTCTTTCAGTCTCCTCAGCATACGACTCCCAGTTGGCCTTTCGGAAGTTCCATCGCTTGACGGGTTTCCCTGGTACCGGTTCCACCAGTGATGGGACTTTAATGATGGATGGTCGGTGATGTGAGCGGGGAAACCTGTCCAGGACGCGTCTCACCGGTATCGGGTCGTTACTGTGGCATGTGGCGAAGGCCAGGTCCGGGTTGGTGGAGGTGTTCCAGCGTGCAGAGAAGAAGGTTGGAGGCTCCTTGGGGTCATACAGCAGCAGTGCATCAGTGTTGGAGGCCCATTCACTCAGCGCCACTCCATTAGGTGTTGTGTAGTTGTAACCCCAGTCTGTGTGCTGACAGTTGAAGTTTATTAACCGATAGGTTAAAACTAGCAGAATTCTGCAGCGAGCCCTGACGCCGTGGCGCTGCGGGCGCTGCCGCTGGGGCACGCAGCCTCCCGTGAGGCGAAAGGGCTGTGACGAAGCCTCCACACGCTGCGTTTCACTCCGGCTGTCATCATGAGGCGTGTACACGCTCAGGGGATGAGTGGCGGTGTGTGTCCTGCCCTGTAGGCCGCCGCGGCTTTGTTGTCTGTGCGAATCAACCCATGCTGATTCCGCAGCAACGGGGCAAAGTGCTGAATTATTCTCCGTAAGGAGATCAATTCCAGCACACTTATGTGGAAAAACATGTGACATGCACGTTCCTCCCCACCCTGAGAGAGATGCGTCTGTGAACACCGAGATGTGTGACGTAACTCTGCCCAGGGGAACCCCCTCTGACAGGACGTTGGGACTTTTCCCGCGTCACCACGCTGCGTGGTATGACACGTTGAAGGAGAGCTGTCAGCGTTTCCACTCTCTGCCGTGAGAGTCGTGCTCTCATGCGGCTGAGTTCAATTCCACCCCCAGGTAAACAATACTCTGGGCTGGAACAGGACAGCTCTTTTCCCAGTTGATCATGAAAACCCAGCTTTGACAGATGCGATATGAGTATACCGTCTGTAAAGCCGCTTCCTCCCTGGAGCGAGCCAGCAGCAGCAGGTCGTCCAGGTAAAAAGTACTCTCATTCCTCCTCTGTGTAGCGGCTGCAGCGCCGTCTCTACACACTTTGAAAAAGTACGAGGAGCCAGGGAATAGCCGAACGTCAGACGGCCTATTCCCTGGAATGAAAACCTCAGGAATTTCCTGTGTTTTGGAATGATGGCACATGGAAGTAAGTGGGTCTCATTCCCCCTGTTTTTTTCGGGATAAGAAAATAGCGGGAGTAATACCCCTGATTCTCTTCCTCCTGGGGAACCCTGGAAATAGTCTCTTTCAACAGGAGTTCCCGTAGCTCTGCTTGGAGCGCAAGACACTGTTCTCGGGATGTTAGGCATGTCACCTGTATCCCTTTGAACTGTGGGGGGGTGGAGGCGAACTGCAGGGTGTACCCTCTGCTGATCAGCCTGTGCATCCATCCGTCCATCAAACACAGGCGCTGCCACGCCGAGAAACACTCTGACAGCGGGCGCGCCTGTTCGAGATGTGTTGTGGTTGTCATGACGACGAGCCACTCCAAAGCCCTCGAGACAACCCAAGGGCTGTGCGGAGGCCTCCACACGCTGCGTATCACTCCGCCTCGCATCATGAGACGTGTACACGCTCAGAGGATGGATGGAGGTGTGTGCAGTAATATCCACATGAGGCGTTACCACTGCTCTCATGGGCTTATTATGACCGTGTATAGGTGGCGTATCTCGGACAGAAGAATGCCGCGACTGTCTGTGGTTTAATAACCGAAGAGTCATAACCATCAGAAATCTGTCGCGAACCATGCCGCCTACTAATCATCAGATTGGAGGCAGTTGGTGTAATTATTGTGCTCCGCAGCTTATTAATCGATAGATTAAATAGCGCAGGCTTTTGTACCGAACCCGGCTGGCTATTAACCGACAGGTCATAGGCAGCCTTCGTCGGTGCGGGACGGTGCCCTGGAGGTGCGGGTCGGTGCCCCAGCCGCCGCTGACGGACGATTCTGACGCCTCGGCTGCTGTTGCTGCTGGTGTCTGTCCGTCTGCCGCCGGGTTGGCTGCTGCTGCTGCCGCTGGTGTCGCTGCTGCTTCACCGCTGGCTGGAGCCAACCGACGTGCTGGCGGATGTCCTCCGCCTGCTCCGAAGCCGCCTTCATGGAATCAACCATGGTCAGGAACTGGGGCCCGAACAGCCCTTCCCAGCTGATCGGAGCGTCCAGTAAGACCTTCCTGACTGGCTCTGTGACCGCTGCCTGCTGTAACCAGAGGTGACGCTGGATCTGTGTCATCCATGCCGTAATCCTCGCCTGGGACACCGCCACGGCTGCGCACAGCGTGAGCGCCGTGCTGGCCCCTTAGCGATCTCCTCCGACTCCTCTGGAACCACGGTGGTGGATCGCTCGACCAACGTCACCAACGTCACCACCGATTTGGTCAAAGCGATGTTGTTTGCCGCTGCTGACGCCTGGAACGCACACTGGTGCGCCCGGTCAGCCTGGCGGGCGACATACTGGTCCTTGGGGTCGGCCAACATAGGGCGCCGTCCGGCGACCAAGTTGGCCTGTCTTACCCCGAACAATGCCGTTAAGCTCGGTTCCAGAGCGGGGGTGGTTGGGAAAACCTCCCGTACTCGTGGAACGGGGAGACCTCTACATGCTGCTGCCTTGCCGATTATTTCCGGCAGCTCCAGCATGATGCCTCCCAATGCCGGTAGCGCCGTGGCCACGGAGAAGGGGACCACGTGCTCGACCGCCACCTCTGACTCTCGCTCCGACCCCGTCTCCCCCGTCCGGGGAAGAGGGGGAAGGGGAGAGCCGCATGGCGAGCCCTGGATGGAGGCGGGGAAGGAGTCGTCCGACTCCTGCCCCCCACTCGCCTCCATAAACAGGCTGTCCTGGATGGGCACCTGCCCACCCCAGACGTCTTGAGGACATGCGACCTGCTGGCTGAGAGCCGCGTCCGCGTGCTCTGGCCCCAGACAGGCTGCGCATATCGGATGCAAAACATAGCTCATAATGTAGCCTGTATTGCACGAAGGGCACATACGGACACACTCTGGCCCAATCCCAAACCACTCCCTCGACCCTACCCCTCCGTGACGGGAGTGAACTCCGTCTGGAGCCACACTCGCAGCTCAACGAGGCTCCCTCCTGTCAGATTGAGGGAGTAAACACAGCAGCAAGCTTTGGGACGGCCTCCCCTCTCTCCGGCACAAACAGGAAAAGCCGTAACTGTAACAACGGTTTCAAATCAGCATAGACAAAAAGTTTAAATGAATAACTCAAATAAAACTCCAAACATCTTTCATTGTGTTTCAAAGCTCTTTTAGTTTTAAACCTGATGTTTATAAGCTTCTTAGTTTTTGCAACGGTCTGTAAATATACACAACTTTATAATAAAATGCACACATGTACCTTTTTCTAGACTAAACACAGGTTTGATCCTCAGTTAAAAACATATTAGGTTATCATGAGGTTGTTAACATCGCAGTTTATCAGCGGATGTTTGCTGGAACTACTTGTAAACAGCTTGTTTCCTGACGGACACACACACACACACACACACACACACACACACACACACACACACACACACACACACACACACACACACACACACACACACACACACACACACACACACACACACACAGCGTGACTCCGGTCAGGTAGAGACCGGTCTCAAGTCAGCACCACTGCAGACTCGCTGTTTGAGGGCTTGATAGCCCACTCCCCCTCCACACCGCTCCACACTCGTTGCTTTGGAACAGCCCTCAATGTGGCGGACCCTCCGCGCGAACGCGCAAACGTAGGGGTAGGGTGTAGGGCGTGGTTTGGGATTGGGCCTCTTTATTGCTCATGCTGTTGCTTTCTCGTGCTTCAGTAAACTGCTGGTTGCTGAAGAAAAGAGGGAGCAGATTGCCGGGCCACCTTCCTATTTATACCGGAAGGAGGCCCGAGGGTGGGGCCCACCTAGCGGGTGGGCGTGGACTACAAGTGTTTCAGTGCTGCGCGGGGGCGCAGAGGGATAGCCTTAGAGGGCGAAGCCATATACGAAATAGAACATGGTGAAGGGATTGTTTGTTTTAGTGTTGCAGTTCTTCAATGTGACCACTTGAGGGCACTAAACACACAGGTTACCCGTTATTTCCACAACACCAGATGGATATTTCCGGTAACAACTATCAAAATAAAACAATCAAAAACTGTCGTCGCGGTGAAACAATCACATTAAATTTGATTTGTGTTCTCTAGCTAGCTGTTCAAGAACCAGGTGAGGTTTGTTATAGTAACTGTAATAACTAACAGTCTACTGTAAGTTCATTTGGCAGGCTACCGTTCACACAGGTTTGCTTTACATCTAGCGTGTGTTAAACTGAGAATGCGTGAGAGCTGGCCTAAGGGCGGGCTTACCATGTCCTCCTATATGCTTTCTCATGAGAGGAAATCCTTTCATTCGGTTCTACTCAGGTTACCCCATTTAGTGTTTATGTAGAAGGTTATAATTTTCTCCCTTAAGGAGCTTTACAATTATGATGCAGCCTGTGGAGAGGGAAACGTACAGAAAGTGCAACGTTGAAAAGACATAGGCCTACAAACGTATTCAATAACTTCCCTGTCATAAAGTAAGGTTCTACAAGAAACACATCAAAGGTCTCCTAATGTTAATGCTTCTACATTTATGTTGATGGAAAAAATATTTAAAGGAAATAACATCCAATAATATAAATGTCCTGACTTCCAGTGTAGTAGAACAATGCTGTATTCATTAGGAGTCTCTTGGTCACATGACCTGAAAGCTATTGACAAAAAAACCAAGACTTTTTATTTAGAAAAATGCTGAATTTTCAATAAAATGTTGCAAAATCACTCAAATCCAATTAAAATAGTTGTGGCCTAATCGTCCAGCGTCGTACCTGCAAAGGCTGACAAAACACTAAAATACAATTCGTCCAGTGATGTTTCACTTTGTAACATGAAATGGAAACTATTGAAAATTATACTTTTCAATGAAAGAAGTTATGATAAAAAAATCTGATCAAATAAAAAAACATTAAAAATCCAATTCAAAGAAGTTTGTTTTATGGATTTTAGTATTTCCATAACATATTTGATGAAAAATCTACTGTTTTCTTAAAATTCTTAATTATGTTGTTATGTCCTTCAGACCTAGTGACAGCAAACTATTGCAGCATTTAGTTACTGCCCTGTAAAAGTTCCATACCAGCAGTTTTTAGATTCACTTAATAACACATTATTTATTTGTACCGATTTCTTTATTTTTCTTTATTTCAAAAACCAAAGGTCAAATATGAGACCTTAAGGTATTCAGGTGAATATGATAATTTCAATAATTCTATTAAACAAGAACGTCTTCTTCTTTGCCAATTTACCAGTTGGTTTTGCTTTAGTATTTCTTTCTTTTAAACATCTTCTTTTTAGTTTTGAAATAAAGATGTATCAACAGCACACAGTTTTCTTCTATGTCGTGCACCAAAACTCTCTTATCTTTTAAACGTATGAGCGAGATTCAACCTTTTGTCTTGTGGTAGAATGCATTTGTTTGAAATGGGGAGAAACTCCAGGGTACAGAAATCTATCACAAAAGATGCAATGTTCAGACTTCTTATGTTACATGAATCTTACATAGTTTCTGTCCAACCCAGTTATTTGTTTCTGTTGTTGTGTGTCCAGGGTTGTTTAAGACATTTTGTACAATATGGTGGTAAATAATACGGCATGGGAACAAGGCATTTCCCTCATTTCATTCATTGAGAGATGAAACTTGAACCACCAACTAGTAAAAAGACAGTGATTGAAAAACAGGTTTGCATTGGACCAAAAGTGTACTTAGTAAGTGACCACTGAGTGTATGTGCTAGTGTATTGTGATGACCAGTGGGGACATGGGACCACACTTCAACAACGACCAACAAATTACATCTAAAAAACGGTCAATAAATAGTTCAGAATGTTTATTTTTGCATTTTACCTTCGATATTCTGTTTGAAGTTTACTGTTGAGGTTTGCACAAAGACAGCAAATGACTTTAAGCATACAATTGTCTATTATATACTTTCCAGAGTAAGAGATCAAATTGAAGTCAAAGGTGTAGAACCTATATGAAGCCAGCCAGACTAAGATAACCTGTCTCACCTACGCTCCTACAGTCATGTTGCACACATTGACCCACATGCACACAAATATCACCCAACGATACATTGGCGCTTTTAGCTGATATTATTATTGTTTTAAGACAGTAATATCTTCACCTGTCACTGGCTGTCGGAACAAACTAATCTTTCAAAGTCATGTATTTGTTGCAGTGCTGTTGTGTTGGGTAGTGTTAAACATTGGAAATGTGTTCACCCCCTGTCACAGAGGAGTCTAAACTAAATCTCCCTTAAGATAATCTAAATTGTTAGTAAAAAATGTGTGATATAAATGACACGTGCAGCCTAGTGTGTCTCTGTTTCATAATTATTCCCAGTTTTCTGCTTTGCGTTTCCATTGGTTGTGAACATCTGTCGTCTGGTTTGCGTTAGGGGTTCAGGGAGTGGCCAGTTCTCCTTTCATAACCAGGGTTGGAATAAAAGGATGCTTTGGACCAGACTCTCAGTATCCAACTTCAGGAGCACAGCACCCAACACTCTGCTATGATGTAAGTATACTTTTATTGTTCAGATGTCTTACATGAAAATCAATGCATAGTATTTCCAAGTGTATGAACTCATTTGAAATGCTATGAAAACTTTCAAATGCACAACAATTGCTTGTTCACTATTTTGGAAAATATTGTTTGTGTGTTCTAGGATTTACATTTCAGGACTTGTTGGCTTCCTGTTGGTGCTAACGGCTGAGGCCAGGATTGGGTAAGAAACCTGAATTGAATCCTCATGTTTGTAGATTCTTGCCTGCATTTCACTTCAGTTACAGATTAAAAAAAGACTTTACTCAGATCCCGACAAAGTTTATTACTGCTATATTTTATACATTAAATAAAACTGTCCTAAATCTAGTTGACAAGAACACTTCATACTGTTTATTGTACAGTATATTCCCTGATGTCTGCATTTTTTTTTTAAATGTCTTTGTCAATACACAGGAGCTCCTCTGAACTTGACTTCTGCTCTGAGACCGAACAGTGTCTGCTGTTTGATTCCATTTGTAAGACTGATGAATATGAGGCAAGTGTGCAAAGACAAACCAGTTCATATTTGAGGTGCAAATTGTTTTCAAAGCCCACTCCCTTTTCTTTGTGTTTGCCTCTCAGGTCCGTGACTATGGCAATGTGACATGGGTTTGGACTGAAGAGAAAAGCTATTTCATGGACTTTGCAATCTTCCCATTATTCCGCAGACTGTTTAACTACATCAGTGGTGGTTATTTATCTTTTTTATTTAATGTTTTATTGAAAGAGAAGACTCAAAACAGAAAATCAAAACAGCACAACATTTGAATACAATACAGATGTTAAGCATTACAGAGAACATTCATTAGCATTTAAATAGATGGATGAGAGTGTAATGTAAAGAGTAAAATGTTTTCATAAGTTTTAATCATTATGTTTGCCAGGAAGATAGTATAAAAGATAGTACTACTGTGTTTCAATATGTGGTGCAGCTACAATTGAAATGTTTTTTTTCCTGACATTATAATTACAATATTGAGTTGTTCTAGAGAGCAGAAATAGTTTATCTGATGTATAAGCCCTAATATTTAGGGTTTTTTTATGCATTTACTTTGTGACATTTCTTTAAAAAATAACACTTGTATTTTTATGGTGCTTACCTTCAGACTTCGGCATTGAAATGACAGCTCCTGTTATCATAAACATCGCTGAGGACAAGTCATCTTTTTCTATATTCGGTATGAAAAAGTATATATACACAATGAGTTTCTTGATGCCCGCTGAACATCAGGCCAATCCCCCCAGACCTAATGATAGGAAGGTAAGCCTTTATGTCAAAAAACATTGGAGAAAAATAAAAATCATATTTTCTTGAGAACTAATTATGTGAGTTATCTGTCAGCTTCAGCAGATAATAAAACATTGTTGCTTTCTTGCAGGTGAAGATCGGTCACATGGACGCAATGAAGGTGTATGTACGGAGCTATAAAGGATTGATGTCGAGCTTCCTCTACAAAAGCGAAGCGTATGCTCTGTCCTCTGACCTAGACTCGGCGGGTGCAAACTATGAAAAAGACCACAACTATGCTGTTGGATATAACAGGTAAAGAAATCTCCCTCATTTTCTTAGTGATAACCAAAAAGAAAATTGTTGATGAGAGAAAAACTTGTGTTAATGTTTTTATATTTTGCCATAAATGTATTGTGTGTGCATTTGTTTCTTGCAGTCCAAAGAAGATGTTTAACAGCTACAATGAGGTGTGGTATGTTGTGAACGGTGAACCGGTGTGTTCCAGCAGTGAGGAGATGGGTTGAGCCCATAGGTTGAGCCCTGTGCAATGACAGCCTTTATGAAAAGATGTTGTAGCTGCTTCAGGTTATAATGTGTCATACAAACAACCTGCAAGTGAGACCACTGATCTTTAAAAGGATGATGAATTTCAATTAGTTGAATATACAATGTAGACTTTTTTAAACCAGCTTGTTTGCTGGCTTTCTGTTTTCTTCAATAAAGTTACCCTTTTGCAGTGATTTATTGTTGTTTGTGATTTATGTTGTTCTTACCCAAAAAAAAGGCCTCCTCAAATGTGTCATAAGCAACTGGTTTAATGAAGAAGCCTGCCAAAATAAATCACTTCAGTTCCATTCTACAATACCACCAGATGGCACTAAATAAAAAAATACTATGACTTGGAGCAGTGGTTCTCAAATGGGGGTACGTGGACCCCTAGGGGTACGTTGGAGTACTGCAGGGGGTACGTGAGATTTATTTTATGTTAATGAAAAAAACAACATAAATAATGCATTTAAACAAACTACTAATAGTAGATTAACTACTTTATCCAAAGTTTTACAGTAATTCTGGATAATAAAATGGGAACAATAAACGGGGTGCTCTCTTTTCCTCTCCCTCTCCTGACAGCCCGTCAGGCTCGTGCAGCTCCCTGAACCTGTAATAAGTGACCCGACCAGTGGCGGCTGGTGGAAAATATTATTGGTGGGGCTATGGAAATGGTGACAAAACCATACTAGGTCGGTCCTAATTTTTTGAGAAATTACCCCTTAAATTATGACTTCTGGTGATGTTAGAGGGGAGGGCGGGGGGGACAAATTGAGGTTTAAAAATATGAGATAATCCATAATCTTCAGTGTGGTTAGCTATGAATCTTCCTGTGCAACAGTACAGTAGGCCCACACAAACTGCAGAACACTGGTGCTTTGGGAAGACTCAAATCATTGAATTCCCATTTAAAATCAGGAGACTAAATACGAACATTGTGTATGTGTGTCATACTTGCCAACCCTCTCGATTTTCGTGGGAAACTCCCGCATTTCTCCCGATTTCTGACAAAATCAGATTTGCTCACGACTGTTTCCACTCGGACTTTAATACAGCTACACCATTGTTTGGTTTCCATGGTAGCGCGTCTCTTTAGTAGCGCACACAACTCAAAGTGAGGGTGAGGAAGATGAAAACTGAACAAGAATCGACAACTCCACCCTCTGCTCACTCCTTTCCTGTAAAATACAGGTCCAGCCCACACATATGCTCCATGGTGCTACAGGCATTGCCCTTACAACTACAATAAGCATGTACATGTTAATCTACAGCTCCGGCGATCCACTAGCACCGGAGTCTCCACCTGCAGACAACTACTGTAGCGTCACCTTGGATACGAGTCCAAACAACTCACAGACACACAGGCCAGGACGCTGACAGGGCGCCCTTTTGCATCAGATCTGACGACGCTGATTGGCTGAAATTATGTTTCGGCGGCATAGTTTACAGATAGCAACAGTCAGCTTGTTGGCTGCTGCTGCTCTGGCTGAGGGCTCCTTTCTACCGCCCGGACGAGAGAGGGTAATGATACACGCTGCGGCCAGCCAGGAAACATGTGACTTATCAGTAACTTTAGACATCGTAAAACAATTTTAAACGAGATTTTATTGTAGATTATACATTTTACTGATACCAACTATATAATATTTACCTTGTTCTTTAAAAATAAAAATAAAAATATTTTTTGGAAATATAATTTTTATTTTAATGACAATCAAACATGTGGGAAGAGGGGGGGCGCCCCTATGGGCCGGCCGCCACTAGACCCGACAGTAAAGAATACACATATGTATAACTAGTTCCAGAGTAGATAAACTAGCTAAGTGTATTAGGTCTAACTCTTATGGCGCGTTTCCACTGCAGCGGGTAGCTCGCTTGAAGCATGCCGAGCCATGCGGGGCCCGTTTTTGGTTGCGTTTCCACTTGGACTAGTTTTGGCCCGGGGCTACTTTATCACCTTTTTTCTGGCCCGACTAAATCGTGGTTCTAGGGCCAGGAACAACCAGGCTGAGTCGGGCGGAGTATGCTAAACTAGAGAGAGAATCGCTGGCAAGGGGGCTACAACTACAACAAAATGAACATATTTGACCGTGATTTAATTGTAATACACGTTTTAAAATGATGCCGAACTAACAACATACTGATACCGGTTAGTAAAAACCATGAATTAATGCTTTGACAAGTCTGCAGACAGACGGCAGGCGAAAAACCCTTTTAAAATGCTTGTTTTCTAAATGGAGCTTGGCTAAGCTAACGTTATATATGCTCCGACCGTCCACACTCACAACAACGGCCTATACAGACATAAATAAACCAGCGACTGTATTCACCATGACACAGGCAGTCTGTGGTTTGTACTTGTTTAACTTTTGTCTAGTTTCTGAACAGATATGAAGAGCTGTGAGCCCTGAGTGCTAAGAGCTAACGGCTGTGTTGTTTTTCTGGGGCTCTCATTGAAGATGACGTCACGGCTCCGCCTACACTGCGTATAGTAACTGCCCCAGTTCCTAAACTGTAACGGCCCGTACACACTACAGGCGTCAAAAAAGCTTGAAGCTGGGCGTGTCGGAGCGTCAAAAAAAGCTTGGAGCTTGGGGATTTTATTCAAGCAACACGACCAACAACCAATCACATGAATCTCCCGCCCCCGACATACAAAGCAAAAAACCCCGGGGATTTTATGGGAGCAATATATATATAAACTCCCCAAACAGGCGAAAACCTACCAGTTTCACCCACTGTCTCTGCCACCTCCCTCCATGCAGGCCCGGTTCTACGGGGGTGCATAAGGGTGCATTGCACCCTCAGTTGAGTTGTTATGCACCCTCATTTGAAAAATTAAAAGTGAAAAAAAAAAAAGTAAAAAAAAATTGTTTTAATTAAAAGTGAAAAATATTACATATATAATAACAATAATAATAATAATAATAATAATAATAGTAGTAGTAATAATAATAAGAAGAAGAATATAGTTGAAATAAAATAAATTGTAATTGTGGTTAAATAACATTGTCTGCTGCATTTATTTGGTCAATTTAAACGGTAAGTAACGTTATTATATCAGGTGCGCGTGACCTGTGCCGCTGCGCAGTCAATGATGGACATCAGAAAATGGTTAAAACAACCAGCCCTTATCGCCAGCAGTAACACTGCATCTACTGCAGGTAATAACAGTTCAGATCATGGGGATATTACGTTACCCGCGGTAGCTCTCTTCGTTGCCCCAAAACACCGCCACCCCTCGGCGGCCCACAAGTGCCAGAGGACCTCGGGAAAACAGAGCCTGTACAGTGGGGTAAGGCGCTCATTTTGCAGCTAATGGTTCCACAACAGAGATTGGCTGGAATATTCCTCTAAAAAATATGCCATCTGTGCATCGTAATGCCTGTAGACATTTCGGTCTTGAAAGGGGAGTGATTTGTAAAATATCCATAAAGAAATAGTAAACCTGCTTACAGTTCTGTTTCATATGGGTGTTGTGATGTATCCATAGATCTCTTCATGTTGCTCTCAAAGTGCACCAGATTGATGCTTTTCACTTCAATATTTAAAAAAAAAAAAATCTTCCCCGGGGAGCATGCCCCCGGACCCCCCTAGAAGAGGTGAGGACCCCCCTAGAGGGTGTTATGTCCACTCCCATTTATAAAAATAGCACTTTACCACTGCACCCTCTCTAATCTCAGATGCACCCTTAGTAATTTTGTTCTGGAACCGGGCCTGCCTCCATGCCTGGTTCCTCCGGTTTGTATCCCGGTAGGTGAAGAGGGTCTGGTCATACAAAACCGGGTGATTTGCTACAGCGATAATTAGTTTCTCCTCCATATTTTTTTGAAATATAGAAATGAACGGCGGGATATCTCTCCCAGCTTAGACGCGGTTTGATTGGCTACGGCTTGAGCTGTCAGATTTTCCGAAACGGGATTTGATTGGCTGGCGCTGGCTACTCCGGCGTCTCCGGTGGAGACGGACCGCTATGCTACCCACAATTCAGTTCGGCGAAAAAGCGAGGCAACGTGACGTCACCCCATTCAAAGTGAATGGGCAGATTGAAGCTGTCGACGCTGTAGTGTGGACGGGCCGTTAGCGTTGCTTGGCAACGGCGTGTGGCCTTATGCATAATATGTATGATGGGTCAAAATCCCATGCTCATAAAATGCTCATATATTTGATTCTCTTCATTCCCCACGCCCCAAAATAAATACATAAATAAATAAATATACCAATTTTAGGAAAAGTAACGAAGTTTGAGCAGTGTGGGTTTTATATTAACAGTTACACATATTTCAAAACGCGAAGTGTAATAACTGCAGTGGCCTTCCTGTCACTGAGAATAACAAAAGTTCCTCAGTGAAGCACAAGCCCATGTTTCTCACTAAATTGTACAACTTATTAAAAATATCAGTTCAATGCAACTAATGTCGTCTTAGTGTTATTGCATGATGTTAAAATTGGTTTGCCATGAATTTAGTGATGGATTGTAAACATTTTAAATGTAGCATTTAAGTGTTTCTCAGTTACAAGGTTGTTGTTTTAATAAATGATGGTGCAGCACTGTAGGCCTATGTACCTCTTTATATAGACATGTTTTCCTTAACAAATTGTTTTTGCGCTGATCAGGGGGTACTTGGCTGAGTCTTTTTTTCAAAGGGGGTACATTATTGAAAAAAGTTTGAGAACCACTGACTTGGAGGATGACACAAACTACCTGACAGCTTTTTGGTGACCGTGATAAGGATTGTTGAATATTTTGAAAATGTACCCTCTGAGAGAAGTGTAGAGGTGTTGGAAGCAAGACTTGATAATATAGCGGGGCAACTTTTCTACTGATAAATGTCATAATCCATTTACAAGCTAAATGTGCAGGAGCCATAAACCCTCCACCCTTGAACTGTTCTATTGCTTTGACGTCACTGTGAGCTTCATCAAAGCGGCCGGTTCCATTTTGGCAGCTATATTGATCACCTGAGGCGCTGGCTTGGGATGCAGAACAATGTAATGGCTGGTTAATACTGTGTTTTAATGAGCAAAGCAAAGTTTCCTGATTCTACTGCACTTTCCTTGAATGAAGAACTGATGTAAACAAATAATGGTATACTCAGGAATAAACAGTTTATGTTGAACTTAAATTCAGTGCTGGAAGGTCACTACAATACCCAAGTACTGTAACTGAAAAAAGTAAAGAACAACTTTGTAGCTTAACCATATATTATCTTACTTACCACATTAAGCATCTCACAATGCCTCAGATCTGTCTCTCCTTATCTAACCCTTGTGCTGAGAACCATCGGGCTGTATATACCTTTGTGTGTCTGTATATAAAAAAAAATTCAAAGTAGCTCTACCTCAACTTGCTCAAACAGTAAGAAGTTTCTTCACATTGATGCCACTTTATAAACAATCTTATAGTGTCGTATATAATATTCCCAAAGGGTCCAGTTTTTTCAGAACAATAACTTGTACTTTTGGAACTTAAAAAACATGTTTCTGATTAAACCTGTGCTTTTACTTAAGCTTTAGAAAGAAATGCTTTTTCTCATAATGTAGAATATTTTAACTATGTTTAACTATTAAAAAGACCCATATTCTTCCCACACCACTGCCTACATTTCAATTGCAATACACAATGATAATGTATGAATGTGATTAACTGCCTCTTCAGTAGACCCTTATCTTATCGCAGAGCTCCAGGATGGCTCAACGGTACTGGAGTGATTTCACTATAGTTACATTTCAGCAGGTGGAAATCGGATTGTCCCCAATCCGATGGTTGGCTGAGTGACTGAGTGACTGGGTAGGAGTGCCAGTCAGGGGAGGTTTTATGGCAGACTACTGATCGAAGTCTGCTTGTGGGCCATCAGTCCACCGGGGCAGTTGGGCCTGCCAGCCGGTCTTCTCTGGCTCTCCTGGTCTCTGCAACAATGAAGATCAGACTGGACTGACTCTCATGCTCCCTCAGCCAGAATGGACCTACCTGATTATCACCAACTACAACCACAGCCCCTCTTCCATCACCCTGGCAACTACCCAGAGGATCCGTTATTATTGGAAGAATCTTCAAAATGTGAGTATAATATAGGAAGACTTTGTTGAGAGGTTTCAGTAAAACTTCTGAATTTGTACAGCGTAATAAAGGTATGAATATTTGAGTATAACAATATTTATTATGAATTGAAGTATTCAAATTAGTTCTCAGGTTTTTTACGGATTTTCATTTGGGAGACTGGAAATTATGTAAGGGTCATATCGGTAATCAAGCAAATCAAGATGAGTGATAAGACACTGTCTGTAACAGAGGGATCGCCCTTTACTGCTCACTATTTTCTCAACAGCTGAGCAATTGACCCCATTACTGTAGATGACACACTTATGTCAGCAGCAAAGCACTGAACCTCTGAATGAACTTGCCGGAGTAGAAAGGCGTTGAATGTGTTTCTCAAAGATGATCAAATAAAATATCCTCAATGTGTTTGAGTCTGTTGGCCTTATAACAAACTCTTCTTTATGCATTTTGTGTAGATGGAAATTATGATAAAAATACATATTTTAATATTGACATTGAGATCTTTTTTTTAATTAGATATTATCTACACTTGAAAACTGTAATATAGTGTTGTATTTGTATTAGTGCCAAATACACTAATCATTCCCAATAAAATAAAAGCAACTAAATGGGATGTCCCAGGGATGTTCTCTGTATACAAAAAATAAAAATAAAATGAGTAGCTTGACATCACCATCACCCGTACGTTTAATAACCAGCACCTGTAAATTACCTTTTGGCCTTCAGTATGAAACGTTTGTATCATACTGTACATCTACCATTCATTTGTACATTGTACATTTAATTGTGGGTCATTCTCCAGGTCAGGAATTAAAGGCAGAGCCTGAGGAGAGTTGTCCCATCTGTGGAGACAAAGTGTCGGGATACCACTATGGACTGCTCACTTGTGAGAGCTGCAAGGTAAGTGATGGGAAAACATTATTATATCACTCAGGATTGACCTATGTGCAGAGAATCTCTATAACTCTCTCTCTCTCTCTCTCTCTCTCTCTGCAGGGCTTCTTTAAGCGCTCAGTGCAGAATAACAAGCGCTACACCTGTGCAGGACAACAGAGCTGCCCTATGGACCTTTCACAGAGGAAACATTGTCCTTCATGTCGCTTCCAAAAGTGTTTGGCAGTGGGCATGAAGAGAGAGGGTAGAGTACACAGCCCCAACGCAAAAGACAGAAACACACACGTTTGTTCAGGCCTTTTAAAAAAAAACTTGTATTCTGCTCCATTGTGACAGGCCTTGTTTTCCATTGACATGCATGTTCCTTCTCCCATATTACTTATCTAAACCGTAAATTAGTGCTGTAATGACTCAGATAACAGATGACAACTTTGTATCTGAGCCTTCAAAATATGTAGTTTATATTAGTGAGTGTTTAAAATGAATTATCTCTGTGAATGTCTAAGGTCTTGTTGTAACACCTTGATCATTTGTTTCACGTTCTGTTAACAGCGATAAGAGCAGATCGTATGAGAGGTGGCAGGAATAAATTTGGCCCACTGTACCGGCGGGACAGGCAGATGAAACAGCGAAAGGTTTGTCACCAGACAAACACTGCTCCCTACAGGATTCAAATGGAAACTACTCAAAAACAACACCGACCTTCAGCTCCAAATGACCCTCACCTGAGCCATCACACAAGTGCTTCATTGTCTTCTGATACTTTCCATCAGTCCCACATGTATCCCTCTGGCATGGGGCAGTCGAGTGCACCCATGCCTATAGACTGCGAAATGAACGCAGACAGGGAGCTCACCCCTCTTTCGCTGCCCTACCCTGGACTATACCACCGCATCTACCCTGGATACCTGCAGGAGAAAGGAGAAATGACTTTTAGCTACAGTCCGGCTCCAGCAAACTATGTGCATCCAACTCTGAATGATTCATTTACACCAATAAGCACACCAACACAATCCCCGTGCCCAACGCCAAACTCCACCCAAACCCACTACACATCAGGCACTCTTACACCCAACTTCCTGAGTCAACTCCTGGAAGGGGAGCCCGATGAGAGCCAGCTGTGTTCCAAGGTGCTCGCCAGTCTGCAGAGAGAACAAGCCAACAGAGGCAAACACGACTGTCTAAATACATTCAGCATCATGTGCAAAATGGCTGACCAGACCCTGTTTGGGCTTGTGGAGTGGGCCAGGAACAGCACACTCTTTAAAGAGCTCAAGGTGATACATCACGAGATTATAAAGTTGCATTTTGGACTGGTAGCAATTAGCTGTATGTACTATGTAGAGGCCTTCTCTTTTTGCAATTTGTTGGGTGCTTACAGGAGGTCAAAGGTCGTATTATTTTATTTGTAACTACATCAGATACATTATTTGTGTTTTCCACAGGTGGATGACCAGATGGTGCTGCTGCAGAGCTGCTGGAGTGAGCTGCTGGTCCTGGATCACCTCTGTAGACAGGTGACCTTCAGCAAAGAGGGCTGCATATATCTGGTCACAGGACAGCAGGTAAAGACTAAACTCAACATGGCAAAATAAATAATTTGTGTTGTTATGGGCTGCACATAAACAACCTTTCTCTTATTCTTATGCAGATTGATGTTTCAACCATCATCTCTCAGGCAGGACCGACACTAAGCAGCCTGGTATCGAGGACTCAGGATTTAGTGTACAAACTGAAGTCATTAAAGCTGGACAGACAAGAATTTGTGTGTCTCAAACACTTGGTGCTATTCAACCCTGGTGAGCTTCTTCTTTTTTTTTAATTAGGCGCTTTATAGAAAATACAAATCTGGTGTAGCTTTTTGAACAACTGAGTCACCTTTAAGTTGTAAATCTTTCTTTTAAAGGTCCCCTATTATACTGTTTTTCATCAATATATTATAGGTCTCATACAAAACATGTCTCTGATGTGTTTGGCTCGAAATACCAAACAGATCACCCATTGTAGCATCCCATCAACCCCTCTGTTTCAGGCCTTTTTCAAAAGTGCTGATTCTCTGTCTTTTACTTTAGATGAAAATAAGGTGCCACTCCCAATGCCTCGAGATATTTGGTTAAAAAAATACAATGTTGCTCTAGGAGGAGATTCAGGTGATAAGGTGTTACCTTGGTTGGTTATTGGCTAATGGTTACACAAACCAAAAAATCGTTATGACATCTTAAAGTGGCCAAAATCTGATCGGCTCATTTTCAGACAGGTTTTTATATAAATGGATCAGGACAAAAAGTGAGAGAATCTTTTTTTCTGAAGCTTTCAGAATCTCTTTACACCGAGGGGACACATGTTGATGTATAAAAGAAAGGAAAAAGTGTATTTTGCATAATAGGTGACCTTTAATATATCACAATATCTCTCAAGCACCTGCGTTTAGGGTGTATGCATGAATGTATTTTGTGTTGATGAGAAAAGTGGCATTGATGTTTTTTTATTGTCTAGATGTGAAGTCAGTCCAGAGTCGCAGGCAGGTGGAGCAGACACAGGAGAGGGTAAACAGAGCCCTCATGGAGCACACCCAGCAGAGTCATCCAAGACACTCAGACAAGTTTGGCCAGCTGCTGCTACGGCTTCCTGAAGTACGCAGCATTAGTCTCCAGGTTGAGGAGTATTTGTACCAGCGCCACCTTCTGGGAGATTTGCCCTGCAACACTCTACTCACTGAGATGCTGCACACCAAGCATAACTGAGAAAATGCTCTATTTTTAAAGACACAAGATAGAACAGCCACAGTTTACTGCTGTGAGTTTTTATGTCCCTTTTTGGCCTTTCAGACACAACAGCAGTTTTTACCTTTTTTTGACCCATTGTTGGAAATCTCTTTAACAGCACATCTCAGTTCAATTACAGAATTGACGGTAACATTTGTGGTCCAGGATCAACATTCAACCTTAACCTGTCTCCTAATTCTCCTCGGATGCCCATCATTAACAGTATTATCACAGCTAAATATTTGTTTGCCGTCAGTATTGTTAGACCGAGAACTAAGCACTACCCTGATGTTTGTAATGCGTGTGAAAACAAAATAAAAAATGCTTAATTGAATAAAGACAAGTGAGATCTTGATACTCCGGTGTGTACTTCAAACCCATAACTTTAATAAATCAAGCGTTTACAGGTCAGTGTTGTTTTTTCTGGATCAGCCAGGAAAGCTATTGTTCTTCTCATTCATAGGTTAGTGGCACACACTGATAACAAATACTCCTATTCAAAATTCTAATAAACAATGCGAATGGGAAAATAAACATGAGAATGACAAAACATAGATGATGATTTAAAAGGGTTTTTATTGGTCTGGTCCAGTTGACAAGGATAGTCAATTTATGAAATGATCATACATAATGTGCTGGCACAGATTTTGGAAACAGAAGAGAAAGAAAACATAAATGTTATGACAACTTATATTAAATGAATGAGAGACTTACCACCTTAACCAAAAAAGACACAAGTGGAACCTGAAACTAAATATCTAATGCAAACCAAATAAATACATCTCTGGGGGACGTGGGGATTTCTTAAGGGATAATTGCACAGAATCAAATTATAGTGTTTACCTACCACATACTACTCTTTACAAACTTATAAATACAAACATCCACTAAGTCCATGTGCACGCCTCCACACTCAATCATCTTTTTTTCCCTATAGGTGTGGCTCTCAATTTTTTCCCCCCACATCTGTACTGGAATCTCATTCAAACAATAACATTTGGTGGAGGCAGTCAGTGAAGAAGCCAGCTGCACCACGGCAGCTGCTGTAGTGCTAAAGACTGCATATTAAGGGAACAAGACCAAATGACCACAGGTTATGTAGCAATATTGACCTGATTACAAACAAGTGCAGGGTCAAGTGTTTTTCCAAACAGCTTGGACTCACTGGCAAAAAAAGTGTTTTACATTGGCGCCTTACATTCCCCCCGTTATACATAAAGGAGTCTGTGTTGAGAAGGTGAGGGCTGTGACAGTCTGGAATGATCCTTCATCAAGAAAACCACAAACAGGGAATCATTTAATAGGAAACAGACTCCTAGTGACCTAAAGGATTTATTAATCCCAAGACAAAAGGTTTCAATTTTCAGTTGTTTGACAATTCTCATACACTCATTCACATCTCAAACATACTTCTCACTAATGCTTAAGCAGCAGGCTAGCTTATTGGTAGCTTACAAAGGTCAACTAACTTTTTACAAATCATTGTCCAAAAAGAAATCAGAGTAATCAGCATATATTAAATCAGCATTGATTATCATTTTCACACAGAGCTGTATCCATGTAATTATAAACATGGTAAAGCACTCCTTCATGTTTCCAGTTTAGTTGTTCAAGATCAGCTCAGATACCATTTCAATTCATCACATGTTGAAAATTAGAAAGCATGATAAGAGGAAAAAAAGTCTCAATGTCATTCTTCCTTCAGCTCCCAAAGGCTGAAGCGATTTGTCCAGCAAAAACATGTCAAAATAGTATAAAAAAAACATCCAGATGTCTACAGCTGAGGAGTTGGAATGGAGTGGGATGTGTGGACTATGGGACCACAGGCAGTCTCTCGGTGTGCAAAGCCATTGACAACAACAGTATCCACCACCAGTGCAGCCCAAAGAGGAACCACCCACAACCTAATTTTTTAGTCCAACCAGTGAGAACACCCTTGAATGGAGTGAGTGGTAAGTGTTTGCCCTACATTCATATGAGAGCTGCATTACCCCTTATTCATTTTCATCTTAGATCTCCAGTCTGAACAGTGAGCTGCTCCACTTGTCTGTGTAGACTGGAGAGAGGGTGAGCACTGGAAAATTAACAAAAGGCAGCAAAAGGAAAAAGCGAGCAGAATTAAAAAGGGGCGGGGACTACTCTGGCCCAAAACACTGTTGCACACATCAGTGTTTCGGTGCAAAGGCAGTGAGGTCGACCTCTCTATTTCTTACTTCTTACAAAGAGTTGCAAAAAACGACCAGGGTAAGGCAAGGCATGAGGTGGGAGACAGGATGCAAAGGGAAGAGGATTTGTTGTCCCAACAGGATTATTCGCATTACATTTTACAATCTTAGTAGATGAGGCAGAGCCAATCAGAAGCCCTCAAGAGAAAACTATTGTAAATACATTGGCTGAATGGGTGAGTAACTGGCCCTTTCTCTTGGCGTGTAGAGTTGACTGGATTATACTCAGCGTCCATGTTGACCAGTCATTCTGTCATTGTTTAACTGCACAATCACAACTGCCTTGCTGGCCAAATCAAGTTGGTTCCCTGAATAGTAACACCTCTGCACACCTTTACTCATCTACCGACATTATTTTGGGGTTCCAAGCTTCTTGGGTGTTCCAGGGCGCTTTTGCCAAAAGTGACCAGGGATGGTGAAGGCGTCAACACTCATGGACATAGTTTTGGACGGGATGGCAGTGAACTGTTTGCGATCAGAGCTGTACTTGTAGATGGACTCAACCATCTCAGGTGCAATACACCGGGGTCCGATGCCAGTGAGCCGCACCATCTCCTCAGTTTCAGGGTTCATGGTGTAAACTGCCCGGAACTGGCAGCTGGCATCTCTGAAGAGGATGAGGAAGTGGTTGGCCGTGCTCGTCTCCATTTCCTGAAAATCAAAACAAAAACTCAAGGTGAGTTTAGCCGACAAAGATCACAGTCAATTATAGCCTAGTTACAGGGGACTTCTGCTTACCTCTACAATCTTATTTTTCTGAGACTCATTGACCTTGCCGGCCATGCAGCAGCGGGTGATAGCGTTATGGATGATGAACTTATTGGACTTAAAGCTAGGCTCCTTGTAAAGCTTTGGTCCTGCAAAACACAGCATTTCCACATTCCATAAATACATCAAAACAATTATTACATTATTAATTTCAACATAATTAAGTTTAAGTTTGAATAATTACTGACCTGTGTATTCTGGGATCGAAGCAGCTGATGAAATAGTGGAGCCATTCTCCCAGTCCTTCTCTCCGTTGTGAGCACTTGTTCGTCTTGGTGACATTAGCCGAGAAGGAGAATAAGAATGGCTAGGAGTAAAGGAGTAAAATGGAGGTAAGTCAGATCGGAGGCTGTATGTACATACAGTAGACAAACAGTATTGCATGTACCTTTGCCCCTGATAACACTGATTACAGCTACCAGAAAACATGTAGTAGGTATGCAATTACATATCATATTTTATGGCTGGCATTTGGTGCTGGCAAACATTTTTTTTACAGACACATTTTAAAAAGTGAGCAATAATCAATCAATGTTTATTTATATAGCCCAATATCACAAATGTTACATTTGTCTCAGTGGTCTTCACAGTGTGTACAGAATATCAGTATGACAATACGACACCCTCTGTCCTTAGACCCTCACATCGTACAAGGAAAAACTTCCGGAGAAAACCCACAGTTTAAAGGGAAAAATGGGAGAAACCTCAGGGAGAGCAACAGAGGAGGGATCCCTCTCCCAGGACGGACAGACGAGCAATAGATGCAGTGTGTAAATTGAAAAGATAATACGTGTGTACTTCATCCCCAGGATGTACTTCTTCAGTTCATTTTACTCCACTGAATCATAGTTAATCTTATATTATAATGACATATTGCCCAGCTCTATTGTATCGAAGAAAATGTACCAACATGATATTTAAGACCCTCTTTTTCCTTTTTGGAATTAAAATGATTATTCTGTTCAACAATCAGAACACAGGATATGTGCATCCCATTTTCCAATAAAAGAGAAGCCATCAGCAGTGTGCAGGTTACCTGGGAGACTTCCTGACACTCAAG
Source organism: Pseudochaenichthys georgianus (assembly GCF_902827115.2). NCBI lineage: Eukaryota > Metazoa > Chordata > Actinopteri > Perciformes > Channichthyidae > Pseudochaenichthys > Pseudochaenichthys georgianus. The sequence goes on from NC_047510.2 coordinate 19,309,888, forward strand.
TCGTTAGCCATGGAGGACAGGTTCATGGTGGAGTGAGAGTACACCTTATTCAGCCTGGTGCCTAGAAGGAGGCAAATTTCAAATATGAGAAACAAAAATGTGTGTAGGACAAGGGCATACAAAGACCTAGGTGATTCAAAGATATGTACCCATTAAACCTTTGGCAGGGCTATGAGAGAGGACCGAGTCATCTCTGAACATAGTCTTGGGCCTCTGCTTCTTGACCCCGCGAACCGTGGTGGGTTTCTGCCTCAGCACCTTGTCCAAGTCTTCCATGATCTTCAGCTGATGTCTCCTCTCATACTCCTGCCGTGTGAAGTCCCCTCTGCGGTGGGGCGTCCCATCACCAGGTGGGGTGCCTGATGCTGGGGGGGTGCCTGGAGTCTGGGGCCGGTCCTCCTTATTCCCCCAGCCCTCAATAGTCATCCACTGAGGTTTGCTAAAATCATAGAAAGTTTATGTGTAAAACTTTCAATTTGATTTATCAGGCAGGTAATGATAAAAATGTGTTTAATTCACAAGGACAATGAAGCAGAACATCGAAAATCATCGTCAGTTCTATGCTGCAAAAACTTGAAACTCCAGTAATGTCGAAACTTGACCAAACCTAATGTAAGATACTGCTACAGCCTATATTTGGGTGCATACACAGGTCTCACTTTAATTCTTTTTCTTTTTCCTGTTCAAGTTTGCGTCTTTTCATCTCTTCTGCTCTCTTCTGCTGTTTCTCCAGCAGAGCTGCTCGTCTCTGGGCCATCTCATCATCCGTTCGCTCTTTGTCATCCTAACAATAAATAAATAACATTTAAAAAAGGCATGAATGAACTGACCTTAAAAAACAGCATTTTTGTAATAACAATCGGTGACCTACCTTGAAAAAGAAACCAAGCCCTCCTTTTGCCTCCATCTCAGTCCGCTCACTTATGGAGTCAGAGAGAGCATCCTCCTCCTCCCCATCTCCTCGCAGGGCAGACAGCGAGATCTCGATCAGGCTCCCGCGTTTGCCATTCGACAGCCCTGCAGGGACATCACTCTCGAAGGAGCACTCTGATGGTGCACCAGAGCTGTATCCTCCATGTGCAAACCCCTCCTTCCTACCATGCGAGGTCCCGGCCTCCAGGTCCATGCTAAATATACTATGATCGTCATTGAAGCCCACCTCTGACAGTGTGTCATCTGTGGCTGGACGGGGAGTCGGGGTAGGAGGTGGTATTGGGGTCAGTGTCGGCGTGACGACAGGAGTTGGTCCAGATGACCGCAGCTCGTCTTGGCCGTCAGAATCACCAATGGAGAATGAGGACAAAGTCTGGTCGTGGGATTGCCAGGGATTTACACGACGAAGGTGGGGGATTCGGTCCACGTTTTGTGGTGCGGTGATCGTCCTTGAGATGGTTGGGACCTTAACCTCGGAGGGACGACTTTGTTGGTTGTGTTTCGGGCTTTTAGGGGGAACAGATTGGGCCCTACGTTGGACTCTCGGGGACTTAGGAGGAGTGGTGTAGTGCGTAATTTTGCGGGATGGAGAGGGAGAAGAGGAGGCTGAATTTAAATCTCGGGTTGATTCCCGCGACAGACGAGTAGGGGCTGGAGTTGAAGTTTTAGGGCTTGGTGGAATAACCCAGGATTTGTTGCTGGAAGTTAGAGTTTTCTTATTGACTAGGTGGTTCTGCTGATCGGTCAGCCGCTGCATGTCACTCTGCAGAGAGTTAAGAGCTGCAGTCAGCTTTGAAACAGCATTGTTATAGTCCCCTAGTGGAGCTACCGTTTTCTCACCAGGAGTCCCAGGGCCCTTCTCTCCTGGTGGACATGCCTTTTCTTTGGAGTGACTGATCTGTTTATTTGCCTGAAGTCCTCCTTTGACATTTCCGTCATCTTCCACTGAGAGGCGCTGTTCATCTTGTTCTTCCTCTTCCAGTTGAGTTAACTTTTCGTCCAGTCTCAAGCGAGAGAGCTCTTCTTCTGTGGAAGAGGTACTGATATGTCCATTCCCTCCCTCACCTTCGTCCTCACACTGCTCCTTTTTTAACTGCAGAAAGGCACTTTTCCCTAGTCTTTGACGGTGCTTTGCAAAAATAGCCTCAATGCGTTTCTTCTGGGCTTCGATAGCCTTTCGCTTTTCCTTAAGCCGAGTTTCCAGCTCAGACATTTCATTATTCAGTTGTGGGCTCTTGCTGGGGCTTTCATCAGACTTTTGTGCCAAAGTGGTCATCTGCTGAGAAGAAGGAGAGGAGTCACTGGCTTTTGGAGAATCCATAACATGCTTCTTTTTCCGTTCTGCAAAGCTGGTCATCATCACACCGCTATCAGACCCCTCTTTGCCATGGCCTCCGGCAGAGTGTGCGCTAACAGCTGGTGTGGATGGAGTGGACTGGGCCTTTGGAAAGTCTTCTGATGCGTCCGAGTCCACACTGCCGTCTCTCAAGACAGAGTCATCATCTCTTGAGCATTCAGAGGTATTTCTGGTGCGATTGGACTCCCGGGACTCTCCAGTGGGCCGGTACATAATTCCTGAGCGTGTAGGGGCAGAGCAGCTGATGGGTGCTAATTTGATGTTATGTCTAGAACTTGCAGGGTCATCAGGCGAGTGGAGATAAAAGCCATCAGGAGCACCATCAGGGTGTAAACGGGGCTCCATCTTGCTGTCGTTGTGGATAATTTGGAGAGCCTCTTCAATTGTTGGCAGCTCTCCCGTTTCACTCTCTGGAATGCCGTTCTCCTCTGCCACCCTTGGGATAGTGGGAGACTGGGTGGACCATGACGCTCTCTGTGGACCAGGAGGTTTGCTCACCAAATGGCTGAGGTCTTCAGGAGGAGTGAAGGGCACCCGCGTCATGTGTTGGCCTGCTGGGTTGAGTTGGTCTGAGCTCATAGAGCGGGTTATCACAGGGTTGCCCATCACAACGTCCACATCACTGTCCAGGCCAAAGGGGATGCTGAAGGACACTGCTGACAGAGGGCGTCTAAGAAGAAAAAAGGCGAGTGTAAATAAGCAAAATTAAGTAAAAAAATTAAACAAATAGAGTTCTGAATCAAGGAGTCATACCTGAGAGGTTTCTTACTCCATGTCTTTCCAACTCCTTCTATATGAGACATTGAGGTAGACTGAGTCAAAGATCCTGAGTACAACGGGACACACACAGACACGTAAAGGCATGCACACCACACAGGGATTCACAAATGAAGCAATACACAAATAATAGTCAAATAAATATATACACAAACTACCATAAAAAACAAGGATTGATGTTAAAAGGTGAACAAGATTGTAAAATTATAAACGTGTACAAAACACTGGTTTGATGCAATGATATAGGGACACTGTAAATGTACCTGATGCAGGAGAAGAGATGGGAAGGAAAGGCTTCTTGAAGATGGAAGGGGAGGAGCTGTAAGGCAGAGAAACAATACTTCATTTTAAATTAAGAATATGCCAGACTTCTACAAAAGCAAAAACATATTTCGAAAGATTCTGTACCTGTTGCCACTCGAACGATTTGGTGTTACAGGTGTGGATCCATCTAACAAAAAAAAAGTTATTAGACTTTGTGACAGATAATCAATGCATTACCTTATTGGTAGGATTATACAGTATTACAAAAGGCCACAAAGCTGGCAACACTTACCCAATGGGTCTATTGGCTGAACAAATTCTGGCCTTTGTACTTCAAACCAGCTAAGCAGTTCTGCTAGGAAGCTCAGCCAGTTGAGCTAAATAAGTCGGACAGAATAAATCGGGCATTAAGAAGACAAAACAGCAATCAATATTTGTGTCAGGGTATCAATCAGGAGTGTTGATGTATGTACCCTAAGCTCTTGTGGGGTGTACAGCATGTCCTCCAATGTTAAGTTACAGCAGCTCTTCAGGCAGCTTTCACAGAATTCATGGATGACCTGCAGGTTGTACAGGCTCTCTGCTGATGGCATGGACTCCTTCATACAAACATCTTCAATAGAGAGGGAAAAAGTGTTATAGTAACATACACACAGTAGGTACTAAAGAAATGTTTGTGGTTATACATTTATGTAAGTACCTTCAAGTCTTAGCAGGCCAGGGCAGTAGTAATGTATGACTGCAGCAACAGCACAACCACTGGACAGATCTTTGACTTCATTCACCACCGGGAAGAGTGGCTTTTGTTTGGACTGTATTTTATCCTTCCTGTAGCGGAGCTAAAAAAACACAACAACAAACAAAGAATACAATGAAATACTGCACTGTGTTCCTAAATGAATATTTTGTTGAAATAACTACCATTTGATTATCACTAACAGGATAACTAATTCATAGATACATAATCTATTTGTATGAAAATTATTATTTGTCTTTAAAATTTGACTTATTAGGTGATGTTACAACCAACACCAAACTCGGGTTTTTCCAAACTAGAGTTAATAGTCATAGAAAGTGTCATAACATATATTTGCATTGTGAATGAAAGAAAATAGAACACATAAAGGTCATGCTTATGTATAGAAAATAACGTGGGTTAAAAAAAAACACGGCAGATGCAAAGTGAGTGACTTAATCAGAGCGTAAAGAAAGAAGGATTTCTTTGGAAGAAAGTGGGACAAGTGAGAGTATCAGGATGCAGGGGAAGGAGACAAAAAGGTTTCAGGTACAACCACAGCACATATACAAACAGACCACTGTCTGCCGAGACCAGCTGACTAGAAGCTTGTCTCTGTTAATGCCCATAGCCATTCACACACAAACACACACCTCTGTTGCACATGGACCAGAGGAACCGGTTGGGCAAGGCAGTTTCAAGAAAGCTAGAGTACCACTTGTGATTCATGCACCACTCGTGTGTCAAATAACAAAGCCCCGCCCTGCGCTGTTACGTGCACTTCAATGCAGATTAGGATGTGATGCAAATTAGCATTCTCACACCAGCACATGGAGAAAGAAAACAAACCTGAGCCTCAGATATTTGCTGATACATTTAATGGAGACACTGGAGGGATGGAGGGACAGGGGACAAGGGCTAGAGGAAAGGAAGGAACTTACAGGAACAAGTTTCCAGTACCAGCGAGTAGGACACTGTCAGAAAGGAGGAGGGACAGGAAATAGAGAAAGACAAGGAAATGGAGAATAGGAGCAGAGGGAGAGGTATTAAGCCTACAGTGGAAGAACTAGACTAGTGAGAAAGAGTAGTGAAGACGCCACTTACTTAAAGGACAAGACAAAGCAATGACGCTAACCATTTGTAATGCAATACTTACAGAGGGCTGAACAGGTTGGGGCTCCATAACGGCCTGAGATGTGTCACTCTGGGTGTCCTCAGTTTGTTCTATTAATTTCTGATTTATCTGAGAGCATGCCAAGAAGACAATATAGTTAGCACAAACATACATACATCACAGTGTGTAAATAAGTGACAGCATCCTTAATTGTTTAGCTAATTAGACATTGTATAATCTTAGAAAACAACAAATAATTTCTGACAGGAAACAATGAACATTCATAACAATCATTGTGTCTGCTGGGTGTACTCCTTACCCCATTAACCCAATGCAGCAGAGCCTCTTCCCAGCTGGAGGCTCCACCCAGGAGATCGGCAGAACCACATGTCTTCACCGCAGTCACCGTCTCCATGGCTCCCACGGCCATCAGGGCATCAATCATTGCCAGATGAGCACTCTGCACCAATCACATGGGAGAAGGAAGATGAACTGTCAGAGGAGGGGCCACTTACATCGAGGGACAGCGAGCCTAGACAGCTTTAATGAATTACAGCTAACACAATAATGCTGGAAACAGACATTTTCACTGCTCTAGCATGGCACTGCAGAACAGAGGGGGACTCTGAACACTGCAGCACAACCATTATTTACCTGCAGCAACCCCTAGAGGTCACCAGAAGGCAGCTGAGTCAGCAGAAACACAGAGTGTTCCAGCAAGCATTCAAAGTACATGTGGGTGAACTTTGGACCTGTGTTTGTACAATCATTAAGTCGTCAAATAAGCAATGATCCTGTAATATGATAACATGTGTACAAGGACTTTCATTCCTCAGCTGCTTTACCTTTATTTGCTCTGCTTGCCTTCCCTTTTGTGCAGGGAAATATGTCCGTATGACTCATGTTTAACAGACTACGGGATAAAATGAGGCATTGCAACTGGATCACCAGGAAGCATAACAATGAACAGCATTCTCTTTAAGAAACAGGTGTTTCATGTACTTTCTGCAGTTTAGGTGTATATATGGACTGTTGTCATAGAACATTATCATTATAACATCTAATCAAGATATTGTTTTGTCTATACATTTACAAGAATCAAACAAAAACTCCACATACATGACATTACCATGCATTTGAATACAACAGATATAATTGTATTTCCTTATACTTGAGAGACTATTACTGAGCCATGTCTAATGGCTAGAGCACATTAAAATGCACCACCAAATCCATCAGCTCAGTTAGCGAGAGCACCTTAACTCTATAAACCTGTTAGCTTATTAAGCTATGCTCGGTTTGAGCCACAGGGCAAGAATCAACTGTACTTTAGACGTCTGTCTGACTCCGACCTGAACATGTATGTACATTATTCAGATCTTTGAACAATGTATCGTGCTTACGATGAAGATCGTTGAACCATTTAGTGTGCATATGATGAATGAATATAATAATATTTAGGTTTAATCATGATCAACCCCTTGTGCTATTTGTCGATCTTTTAATCCAGTGTTTGAATCACTGTAGCTGGGGAAAACGTTGTCATTTTAGAAAGCCTCAACAATACCATAACTCATTAACAAAGTCTGCAGGGTTAGAAATACTTGTGGGGAAAATGATTAGCCCGTGACGTGATTTCATAACCAACTCTTACTCCGTATATTATCCACGCATACTAAATTAATTGTATTCTTCTACTGTTGTGTCCTTCATCTGGATCGTATACATTTGCCTTCTGAAGAGTATGGGCGCCCTTCTCTTCTAACTATTGCCCAATGAGTTGACAACAAGCTCCTTGCCTTAATCAATTCAGAGAGGACAGGCAACACATTCCTGGCATGGGGCCACCAATCTCCAACCCTCATTTTTTAGCCTAATCTGTGCAAATCAGTGCCTGTTCCCTTTTACGACTTACAAATCCCACTTTAGAGGCTAGACATTCTTCATCTAACCTCTTATGTTGCTCCAGATGGGGGCTGGTGCGGTCCAGCTGCGTGCATGTGCCCTGTCTGCATGTCTGCCTACTCAACCCTGATGTAAAGTGCTGACCTGGGCAGCCCTGGAGCTGGGGCAGGCAGAGCGGGCGATGCCAGCAAAGGCTTGTCAGATAGTATTGGTCAGAGCTCTCTGTTAGTCACTGGGAGCTGAGTGGCCCTGGCTGGCCTGCCCTCCAAACACTGCTGCCAAGACTAGGACTAGTGGTTGTGTGCCTGTGACATGATGTGTCTGTTCAGTGGGAATATCTGCAGCATTGAAAAGTGGCCTGCTATAGGAACTAGGGCTCCTCAAAGCAAGCCACATCTTTGTTTTAGTGACCATTTTACAATGGTTTTCTGAAAGATGTTGCTCTTTTCTTTTTCTAGATGAAATATTTGAAATACAGTACTTCTGTACTAATTTAAATTAGATTTCATAATATGATTCCATGAAATGTATTCTATTATTATTTTACAAAATAACAATCCTGCCTGGGCAAATTCAAGTTATTGTTTTGTAAGTAATTGTATTAAAACATTTGATCATTTTTATAGATGATTTTGTATGGATTCCCTACATTAGGATATACAATTCCTGTCCATTTTCTTAAGTACACAACTACACTTGCAACAGCCCTGCAGAAGATTTTAAGGGACCGTAAGCAGTTTTATAAAAGAGGTGTTAATTAGGCCTGCCAGATTTGGAGACATATACATTAACAATGCAGAATATTAACAATAGGTCTTGCTAAAAGAACGATACATTTAAAAGTGCAGATGCTACTGATACTCTTTTCCCTGTAACTAATGACCTTTCTTTATATTGAAAGGTCTTTTTAATAGAGTTATGTAGGACAAAAGGGTGGGCAATTTATTAGATACACTCCTACGATAACGCAGTCAAGCTCACGAAAAATTAAACCTAAACCTATAGAACTTGTTATACCTATGTGATAGTGTGAATCAAAACAAAAACATATTATCTGTGTAAACATTCAATGTATGGCTGAGCTGTTAGGTGCTGGATAGCTTTTTTATGAATTATGAAACATCTCGATTCAACCATTTCTGTTCGCAGGTCCTAAAAGAAACAGACTACTGCCTAATGTTGCGAGTGGCTATATTTTAAACACTCAAAGGGACTTAAGGGAGTCATTTTCAAGGGACATTTTTTGGATTTAGCCATAAAGTGTAATCGTAGGTTGGAGCTATTGTCACAGGAGACAGGGTGACGGAGGGAGACAAAAACTAAAACAACAAAAAAAAAGCGATAGACCTTAGTGAAAGCTCTCAACCCTGTCATGCTGTAGAGCATTTATTCAGAAGAGAGAGAGTAGACTTTGATTCATGACAAAAAAAATCAGAATGAGAGGGGAAGCAGGGGGGGTTGCTAGTGGATTTGCCAGTGCAGACCCAGGAGAGCCTGCTAAGCTTAATCACAAGTCTTCTTAATGAGAGGGGAGAGAGTAGCAACTCATAAACACCCTGCACAGAGCCTGCCAGATCACCATAACAACCAACCAGCTGACCCACAATGCATCTGAGCACAAGCCTGACCGCAGCCATGCACCGTGTCCCTGGTTTAGCACCGGCTCTTTACTAGGAAACCTCTATCCCGCAAATAGTTGGAGCCCTCAAACTGATACAGTCGAGAGAGGACAAAACACTGCCAACACACAATAAATCTCAATGGCTCTATTTGGTAAATCTGCTTACATAACTGTGTCAACAACCTAGTCAAGCACAGAAGGCAAAGGCATCTTGCGGATCATTAAGTGAGATTATGATGAGGGCAAATCTGATTATGTCTGAAATATGACTTAACCCCATCCCCCTTCTCTGACCCAATCCCCCTGCCTACTGAGGGGGAGACAAACAGGGGGATCAGGCAGGTCTGGGGCCCAGCAGGGGGTTTTTACACTCGAGGTTCTCACAAACCAGTTATATGCACACAAATATGTATAGGAACTGTATGCTTAAGCAAGGAGACCCAGTCTTGAAAATCTCCACATTAAACTCTGGGGAACTTGTTTATTATACGGTAGATGAGTTTAAGTAATAATGCACATTAGCTTTACATTGTCAAAGGCCAAAAGCTGAAAAAATTGTTTACAATGATGGTTAGCATTTCTGATAGTCTGTCACTTCCACTTTAAACTAAGCTCCTGACTGATGCTCACTTGACCAGAAGCCTGCCAACACAGCAGTATGATTTAAGACAAAGTGTCAGTGTCCGTTCAAAACCAACAGGGGACCGGGAAGAGGGTTAGCTGCATTATGGCTACATGACTTACTTTGTCACTGTGGGAACGAACGCAATCTCTGTGTATTTAAAACAGCTGATATTCTACTATCTCAACTAACAAAAAATCGAACATATTAGTTTTAAATTGCGAGCCATATAAGGTGCGGGGTGAGTAAATAGTCATCTCTGGCATGTCATCCAATCGTGGATGATGACGTTTAGTCTGCATGACAGATTATCTCTAATCTGGGCCGGGCCACCACCAGAAGGACAGTTACCAGTAGGACACGCACACAACCACATATATACAGCAAGTACTATGGGATGGAGGCAGCCGCAGGCTCCAGTGTTAGCTCCAAGGATGTGCAGTGGACAAAGCTTTGCTCTCATGATATCTCTGTATTGTAAAGACACTGGCACTAGATTGGGCTGCCACTGACTCACTGTTACAAGTAAGTATAAAGTTATGGCCCAGCATGCATGGGATTACAATACACAAAAATGCAAATTATACCACCACATTTTACATATAAACAAATAATAATAGAAGTCAAATATGTGACAAAGTTAGGCTTTCAGATCTTCATGTTTACATCCGAATTAAAAATATTATGGATATATTATAACAGCACACAAAAACAAAGAGTACAATTCTGAAATGATGATGTCAAAATACACCCTTCTAAACCTGACCTTCTCATATAACCTACAATTCAGAGGAAATGGGACTCACTTTCCTTTGTCCCAGATCACACACAGCTCCAACCATTTTCCTCCAGGATATTTGAAGCCAAATACTAACCATGGAATTTCAAGGTCTAGCAGCAAGACAAATCAACAATGTGTCTTCATCCTGTAGCAGAAGCTTACAGTTTGATGAAGATAATAATTACTACTGTACTAGGTTAGCTTGCTATGATGAATGTGTTTTTGCCCTACTTTGATCATAGCCAAATGCGTTTTAGCTGTATAGAGTGGGTCATTGGCACTCTCTGCACTGATGCTAGAGCAGCACACTGAGCCAGTACTGACATGTTTATGGGTAAGAGTAAACTTATATCCCTGGATTCATACATCTGCCAAATTTGATAATTATATCAGCAATGAACCACAAAGATATCATGTGAGTGAGGTTTCAATAACAAAGTGAAACATTCTCAATAGTGTCTAGCTTAGCTGATAAATCAGCAGTTGTGTTAAATCGTCAGCGACGAGCATGACTCAACATACTTTTATATACATGCACTTTGTTATCCTCTTGTTCCACATGGATGTGTAAAGCCTACACCGCAGTGCTGCAGCAGATTGCCGCTGCTCCAAAGCCGTTCACTGGCCAAGACCCACATCGATGCTCCATCCTTCTAATGCAGCTGCAGCATGACCCACTTTCTCTGCTTGCTACAATGTAGCTACAGTGCTAGTCCAGACAAGACTGGAAGGCTCAAAAATGCAAACAGAAACCAGCATTAACTGTAACGGCCAAAATAGGAGTTTGATGGTTAGGATTTACAACTGAGTTGGTGTGGCAAAGAAGAATCACTTAACACGTATTAGGTTGTAGAGAAAATTACAGAAACCTTGTGTTTATTTATATTGTTTGCCATTGAGTGCAGTTGCCGGTGCAAAACGGCACTTGTCAGTGCAGATGGTATTGTCAGAACTCTTTTGTAAAGCACAAGAAGTGTACAGCGCTGCACAGACCTCTAGCAGGAGGATTTGTAGAGGTCTGAATTAATTGATTCAAAGGGAGGGTGGTTGAATGACTGAAATGGATAGCAAAGGATTGAAATAGATACTTATACTTGTTGTTTGTGGAAATAGAGGTACAAGATAAAGGGTAACACTATGTAATAATTAACAGAAAGGAAATCCCCTGTCAAGGTTTACTTCTGTGTTGTGACTATCAAAACCTCTCTGGTTTCAAATAACAAATAAAAGTGCAAGCCAGTCATAATAGATATCGCTATATCATAATATTACTTAAACTAACATTCAAATGGTCACATCATCAGGTTAAACTGATAATTGTCCCACAGTTTCTATGCCATCTAGTTAAGACGCAGGTGCAGGCATACATTTTCCAGCAAACAATTAAGCCACCTGCTGCAGTGGCCGGAACACAGCAGTGATACAACCATCAACACTATTCACATAGATCCCTAGCGGCTCCCTACTGCCTAGCTTTCAGTTTGTATGTGCAAGAAACATGATGGGTGCTGGGGAAAAGACATTGAATTACATATGTTGAGGAAGCATGGGAGAGGTTCTTGTAGGATTTAATCAAAATTGAGTTTTAGTGAGTCAGCTGAAGCAGAAAAGCAGTAAATGTTCCATCAAACCTAAGAGTCCTTCTTTTGGACTTTTATGATTCCTAATTTGAAAATAAAAGTATTTGTATGTTCACTTTCAGGACTGAAGAAGAGAGAGAGAGCGAGAGAGCGAGAGAGAGAGAGAGAGAGAGAGAGCGAGAGAGAGAGCGAGAGAGAGAGAGCGAGAGCGAGATACATTGTCAATAGCTAAGAGGACAAACCAGTTTCTCTTGATTTCACGGGGCCAGCCCAGAGAATCCTCGCAACACAGAATCTCAAGTTACACCAGAACTGTTTAGCCATTGTTGAGATCTGGACCAGCTATAGAATCTAGACTCTACCTGCTTCTCACACCATGACATTTAAGTAGTCATCCCTTGTTTCACTATGACTGCTCTTGTCCTGGCAGCTGGATCCACTCATCCCCTGGGATCAGCTAGGAGCCGCAAAGAGGGGGATGGGGCAGGACTAAATGAGTTGGGGTCTTTTTGATGTCCTTTAATCCCTCGAATCAAAGCATAAACAAGCCCCTATATCAACGGCTGAGCCCACTCCACCCCTTTTGCTGGATAGCAGAGCATCTGGTTCCACGGGAGGAGACATTCACTCCTTAGGGTTATAAACAAACAAACATAAACAGTTTCTATCAAAATAACAGTTCTGACATTTCCTTGACACGATCCATTCAGGCCACTACCAGCAACATTGCATATCAGACTGGTGGCCGTCATCACCTATGTGTTTACTGTTCCCATAACTTTACCATTTTGATGGGTTTGTGTCGGAGGTCTGCTTCAGTCACTGGTGTGTCCTGGTCTTTGGAGACTAGGCCTCTCTGAGTGAGGAGCTGCAGCAGGGCGGCGTTGTCTTTGGGCTTTGCCTCGGCTCCAGCCCCCAGTAGTAGACTGTAGGTCCGGCAGTAAAGCTCCGAGGACTGCAGGAGGCGCGTGACTGGGGGTTTAAGGTGCTCCTGCTCATACTGGTCACAGTAGAAGGGGTCACGCAGCTCAACGGCGACATTCTCTACCAAGGGAAAGAACAAACAGACACAGTTAGATACGTTTATTGAGCAGTGGCGCAACCAAGAAATGGTGGCAATAATAAACACAAACAACGTGTTGGTTAAGTTTTAAATGTTCTAAAATTGGGAGGAATTTATTTCATTAGCAGTCCCTCTATTTATTCAGTCAGAAGTTAATCTTGAGCATTTTCTTATCTTTGTGGAAACCGTCTTTCTGCCAGGTTTGGCAGATTAAGAAAACTGGTGAATACAGCCCAGAGCTATAATCATATGATTGAGTAGAGCAGAGCAAGCATCAGGGTCAGTGGGGCATGATGAGCTCAGAGATTCGAATCTACAGATTACAAGATGCTCTGCCACCCGTTCCTGCCCTCTTTTTAAACCCCTGGCTTAATTTTTTTAGAAATTTTCAGTGAATATTGCCCTTTCAGATCTCCTCAGTGAGATCAGTAAGAAAAACCACAACCTGATCGAAACCTCAAAATGAACAAAAGCCAAGGATACATCTCTAATTCTGTCTGAGTTTAGAGTGTGCTATATATTGCCTTACTACACTCCATTGGTGACGAGATGAAGATTATTAAAGAATCTGTTCAAACTGGTTTTTCTATACCATCACAGCAAACAATATCCTAAAAACAATATCCTAAACACATACGCTAGACACACCTTCTGTGAAACTGGTTTCTCTGCATCAAGACCAATGCAGAGAAGAAACTCAAAAGCTTGTTTGTCGGTGCAAACATATTGGATAAGTGCTAAAGGGCCTTTGGACAAAAAGTTCACAGGCTGACATACCAGCAGTCTGCCTGAAAAGAGAAAGGACAAACCTAGGAGTCCTGGGATTGTGCTTTACAAAGAAACAAAGCGGTCATTACAAGGGAGGTGTTACTATGTTGCTGTATCATTATAGAGTCATGTAATGGATCCACTTACATCAGACAACAAAACAAGCTTCATAGGTGCAGGACAATGCCCTGCTTTCCGTCTCTCACTCTCACTCTATGACGACTATATTGTCAGTCACGACACATGCTCCATTTTATTATATGCTCCCGTGTGCTATAACGACAATTTCTCACTGCTCAAAACATTAAGACATGTCCCTAAAACTGTACACCTCCACGTATTTACCCAATACATGTAAAACAAGAACAAAAAAAAAGACTTCCCGATGACGTGTAAAAAAGGAAAAAGAAAACTTCCCCTGAAGGCAAAGCAGGATGCAAATGCAACAAACTCAGTGAGATGAGAGAGATCGATATGAGCATGATTTCCCTATGAGACAGTCGGGCCATCAATGAGAACTTTGTGTCACATATGCCACAGAAACAAATGGAATATAAATGTAAGGTTGTGTATCCCCACATACAATTTACCAAAGCTAGAAACTTGCACATCTAAAAATAGAAACGATCATAAAACGGAGCATTCACACCTAATCATAAAGAACGAAAAGGATTAGGAGGAATTAAAAAAACAAGTTTGTAGACTTAAGAGAAAAGAAGCCTTAAGCTAAAAGGAATGTGATGCCTCCATAGTGTTGACATCAATAGACCTCCAGGGGAATATTGTGATTACAAACACAAGTGTGTGTGTGTTAACATTCACTGGAGTGATTCCCTCCCCTGTCACTTTCATGGTTATGGGTCGGTTCGTATCTACTAGGGATGCCAGCGATTATTCGATTATTCGAATATTCGCTACAGTCTCCATAATCGAATATTATTTTTAAAAATCGATTTTTTTTTTTTTTTATTATTTATGTTATGTTATGTTAATCGATTATTATTCGCCAGGGCTGCCGAATAATCGATTTTGATCATGGTCAGTTTCTGGCAACCCTAGTATCTACTATCCTGAGTAAGAAGACCAAAGTCAAAATGTGCACAGAGTTTATTAACAAGTTCCAGGAGAGGGAGAATTAAGATCCCTTATGAAGTAGTGAGGTTAAAGCAAGTACACCGAGTACATTTTAACCAAAATACGTAATCCCTAACACATGCAGGTGTTCTCTGCAGTAGCTGAGCTGTGTCTCTTACTTTCCTGAGCAGGAAGAAAACCATATTATAATTTAAAAATACAGCTATTCAACATTTCTGTCATCAAAAAGCAAACTGGGAATGACCATAGCACCCTTTCACTTTTGCATGACACACAATATTGAGTCACTTACAACTAAAGCTAATCAAGTGTACTGGAAATAATGCAACTTGCCATCATGGCTGTAGTCAGTGCAGCTATGTTGGCTTCTATGTGTGCTGACCTGCATTGCTTGATCGCTTGCTGAAAACAGGAGCCATGTGTCCTTCTACTTCATTGACTGATTGAGCCTGCATGCTGGTCATGTCACAGACATTACCACACGTGTCTGACACTAATCAACAGACACAGGGCAACAGAAACACATCCAACTAAAGGTTGGTTGAAATCAGTCAGAGTATAAACCAAGCTGGCTCCTCTGGGAAAACAAGGTTTCACAAGACCCTCTACGCAGCCCTTCTCATATTACATTTAAGTGGAACAATCAGCATTCGGTTTCAAAAAGGTTGTCAAAGTAACAGCTTCCTTTATAAAATGGCACAGCAATGGCAGCCAATTCAAACCCCACATCATGTTAGGCATAAGTGTTAACATCCATAATCACAGCTGGTGATTATTTGTTATTTCTTACCAATTCTGGAATAGAAATAAGTGTGTTGATAAGAGTGTGACTTCTAAATCCTTCTTGAAAAACTGAGCTATTAACAACCCTTATCATGTGGTGAAAAAGATCAAACACAGAAGATTAAACACTACTGTAAAACAAAGCAGGAAGTGTTTTGTTTGCCAAAATCTTGAACTGGTGAGGAGAGCTATGTTAAAACCTTACCCACATGTGACCATTAGTTCTTAGGGAAATGGTAATACCAACATAAACCCTTCAGCTTAGACATCACTGGCAAGACGGGAAGAGATTGTTGACTCTACTAGCAAGACAGTTTTGTTTGATTTATAATAATACTGTTGCTTAGTTTTAACATGTTTCAATAGCCAGCTGTAAAACATATAAGGATGCATTTATCGTGCATAACACTGACTTGAAGACATTTTCTTAATTATCAATGCACTTTGAATGTATTGCAACCTCAACTAATGTGAACAATTGGCCGATATGTTTCCTTGATCAAATAGCTGAAACTTGGAAATATACATGCAAGCACACAGACAATGCTAATAAATAACTCAACTAAAAACACAACAAAACAAACGTTAAGCACTACACAAGGCACTTCCCATCTCCCTACATTCACTGGTCTCCTTACCAGGAATATGACATCCCTAACAGACTGCATCCTGTAACACATCCTCACAGGCTGTGCTCCACTGTGACATTAGTAACAGCAGTTTAAATTGCATTAGAGGGCCAGTGTACACAGAAGCACATCCTATAGGCAGAGAGTGTGATTGCATTATGGGTGCTTGAGAGACAACATTGGATGACAGAGTGACAAAGTACAGAATGTCTTCATGTTAGCAATTACCTGCCTCAAAAAAATGTCGTCAAGTTAGACACTAACTACCAACCAGACCTTTGTAAACTGTTCTGCTACGTTGTCCCTGTATTCAGTGTCAAATGACTCTCACAATAAAGTACCACTTTACTACGAAAACACACACTGTAACTCCGAAACTGTATCAAGAGGTTTGCCCGTGTCTGGAAGAGTATCATAGAAAACCAATAGGATTTCCAACATCCTGAGTAAACATTAATAGCAAAGCAACATCCTCGTCAGGTCCTTGTCCTTTGTTGACTCACCATAGTTACAAAGACTGGGCGAGGATAAGTAATCATTCCGACAGGATTTCAGAGAGATCCAAGCAGCTTTGAAGCTAGGTGGATCATGGTAAAGAAATAGTTATTTTGCAACATGGAGTTACAAGGTGGTTTGTTTTTTTGCTGCTAGTAAAAAAAACAACAGGAAAGGAGGGCCACGAGAGACTGATGGACAACAAAGTGAATGTTTAAGATGGGCAATATGCTATGTAAAGTGTGTTTTACATTTTTAACAGATTTATTACAAAAAAGCAGAACTCGCATATATCATCCCAATGACAAGGTCAGTTTATATGAGCATGTTTTTCTCAAGCAATCAAACTAGTGAATCAAGAGTTTCTGGTCTCATTCCAGTGTAAACGGTTCCATTTACTTTGATTAAATTATCTGTCAAGTCATCTGTCACAATTAAAATTTAAAGGGCAGTCTCGTCACCCTTGCCGAACCACTTTCCTCCAGTGATGGAAAACATTATACATAAAGTATACGTCATCGCTTGACAAAATATCACGAGACACTATCTCTTATTTGAGCAGCCAAATATCTTGCATGCAAGTTTTAAAATACATAGAACAATAAGTACATGTGGACATTGTGACACATGAAACAGCACTTACTAATTACAATATATTAGAGCATGTAATTAGATTTCATGCTAGTTGGTTCTTAACAATGTTATGATATTATGAAATTCCAAACATAATGTAGCTAGGTGGATCCAAAAGGAACTCCCACACTGTGTGCTTCTATTGCTCCAACAAGGAAGTGTGGGGATGGCATTATCTGGTGGTTCTGTGTTTACTTGGCTAAAGGACACTACAAAATAATTGCAGCAGCTCTTCCGTTTAGCATTTCACAAACTGTTAAGCTTAGGCATGGTTGTTTTTAAATATGTTTTGGAGATAGTTAGCTTTATACTATATAAGGGTTTTATTGTGCCAAAGAGGCTAGACACATAGGGACTTTGTATTCTGTACCCTTTTCCTTGCTTCTAGCCTTGAAATGTTTTCTTCATCATGACAGGCATTTTAGTCCAAGCCTATAAAGCAGCTTTCAGATTATAATGTTTGCACATGGATTCATTTTAGGGTAAACTACTTCAGATTAAAGATCGTTGTCATTAGGCCATGATAAACTCCCATGTAAAGATACCGTCTAGCATTTCTCAATCTAAATAAAGACAAGAGATGTGTACATGTGTGTGGTCCATAAAGTACACAAAGACTCACAGATTAAAAATGTTGCCTATTGTTAACATTAGATTAATTGACCTGGATGAGCAGAGTCCGGCTCCCGGGTCCTTTGGGAGGGACTAGATGAGGTCATCTTGACTTTGCAGGAAAACTATGAGTAAGGCAATTATGTTAATAAAGATAAAACTACACATATATGATATACACAGCATGGTCTCGGTCCTCATACTCCTGTATATTAGCATGGAGAGTGACTTTGACCAGAGGGCGTGGTTGAGGTTTTAAACAGAGCACATAGAGACTGCAGCAGTTTACAGTCCTGGACCAAAGGCCTGACTGGGATTGTGTAACACACAACTCGTGTTAAGAGTAAATAAAGTTCACCTCCTTGTAGCCAAAACATATTCTCTGACTAAAACCTTAACCAGTAACCTACAACTGATATGCGTTTGTTCATGTCAGGAATGATAGTGTTTTTCCATATTGTCTTTTGTTGACAGGATAACTACTATACAAACAGTCCAAGACAATCATTAGAGCACTGTGTGTGCTCTTCAGGTAAAACAAAGTTAAAAGGAATCTAGGGATAAATGTCATCATGTCTTTCTCAAACAGACTATTTTGGTGTCTTCCTTGTGAGATATAATCTTTAACAGATAGGGTCCTAGAACAAGGAGACATGTTATCAACACAGGGTCATAAACTGACGCTGTTCCTAGCCTTGTCTCGGGAAACCTAAAATAAATATCCTACAATGATAGATAGCTACAAAATTATATTCTGGGGGGGTATGTTTTCCGTCATAATGGTCGGATGGTTTCAGAAACGCCTCTTGAGCTTTGTTGATTTAGGATTTTGTGGGACAAAATTACACATTTCCATGGTATGTCAGTATTATCACTCAGTGAACAATGAGCTATTGCATGCAGGTATTTGATCCTGGTTATGAATTGCAGTAGTTCACACAGGATACTAGGGGCTGTCTCGCCGAGGCGCATGAATGGTATTTAATGCATCTACGCCCCATGTGCTACGTCTGTGTAACCGGATTAAAAACATACATAGCCTGCGATTTGTGACAGAAGCCTGGCGGCTAGAAATACGACAAAATGGGTTAGCGTGATAAGGGCCCAGGGAGAAGGCCTGTTTATCTGACACACACACACACACACACACACACACACACACACACACACACACACACTATACACACACCTTAAAAAGTGACCACACTGAGTGAGAACAAATGACATGTGTCAGAGTCACAAAAATGCGTACCATGCATGCTCCCCCTTTCATATGCTGCTCTTTGTGCTGAAAAACGCTGAGCTATACACACACTGTGTAGTCGCCCTAGGTGCATGTGCTCTTCGACACACTGCTGAACAAAATATAATCATTGTTAGTCAACACAAGGATGGTGGTCTTCATGCGACCGATACATATCATAAATCACCGGGCCCGCATCCTAAACTGAAACCTACCTGCACTGCCGTAGGACTTTGCCAGTAGCCATCCGACACTTGCGCATATTTTTGCTTTAGTACAGTCATACAAATCCAAGGGCTTTATGTCTGGAACCACAAAAGTCTTCCTCATGGTAGGGCAGTCCACCATAGCGAGTTTGTAAAAGAAAATGGGAAGCGATGCTGGCAAAAAACACTACAAGACAGTATAAAAATATATTCAGGCAATCATTATTTTTCGCTGACTATTCCAAACAACCGGGGCTGGGAATAAGAATTTGGGTAAGGTTTCTGTCGGGAAAATATCCGCCCCGGAGCTGCTTCCAAGCCAATAAATGTCCTTTTCTTTGCGGTTTTAGAGGCGTAATCACTGTTAAATCATGCTTTAAGACGAAGCAAAGCCCCGATCCGCCGGGTCGTTGCAAAAAAACGGACTATTCCCCTCGTTTTCCCCTTCTTCGTCCGCATTGCTGTAGTCGTTTCCCTGTACGCAGCTCCACTGAAAGCACCGCCGATGACTGACTCCCAGGTGCTCCACACTGGCATCAGTCACTCATCCCGCCGTCCAATAGAAAATGATCTGGGAAAGAGGGCGGGATCTCCCCGTGTGAACACAGACAGCAGGTGGAGGTGTGGTGTGACTTCTGCTACAGGTCCATTCGCTGGCAAACACACAGGTGAACGCCTGAAGGGGCACTTTTTGACTGGTCACGTCAAACTGCTGAATCTGTTCTTATAATAACATTATTATCGTGACAGCATTTAATGATTTACTCCTTTATTTGAAAACATATCTGAGTTATTGTCTTATTGTATATTATATTATTGTGTGTCATATCAAAGTACCAACTTTAAAATTGAATGTATACAGCACTAGAATAGATGTACGCTGCACCTCTGAGTCTGCCTTTAGCTATAGTTCATTTAACGTCTTCCTTTACATATAAAAAACACAATCTGTCATTTAAGGTTCTTATTTTCCGGGTTTATAAACATTTGTAATCAGCCCTGCTGCCTGACCTGGGCAAACTCCATCGGCCTCAGGGGTGCTGCTGTAAATGACCCTGACTACTGACCTCTTAAATGGAAAACAAAGAGAAGTTCAGACCCAAAATTATTGAACCACCACATTGTCTGGTTTGCTTAGGTAGGCCTACAGTATATATTCTAAAGAAATAGGGCAATAATTACAATATGTTTGACAAACCTGTTCATGCAAGTTATTGTAAATATTACATTTCATTTTGCTGACGCTTTTATCAAAGTTACTTAGAATAAGTGCAAAAACCATAAAGATTCAAACTACGAACTAGTGCAGATATATTTACTTCAAGGAAGTCATTCCATTGTAAGTGCTGGTGAATTTGTGACAAGGCCTTAGCCAACTCTTTAAAGTGCTTCTTTTTTTCTTTTTGCTGCAGATGCAGACATTTAGACACCACAATAACCATTGAACACAGAGGCAGCTTGTCTGAATAATTACTAGGCCAGTCCTGAATACATTACAGGAGTCATATATCAACATTCAATGTAAATTATGCATGTATTATTTCCTCTTTCTGGAGCCAAACATGTAAAAACAAGGCATATGATGGTCACATTATTAAATCTAGGATAAATATCAAACAATTGTCATCAGCCTCTGATTAAATCATTTAGTTAATGTCACTTATAGATTACTCTCAATTAAAAAATAAAGTTAAGTTGCTTATAGACCTTAAAAGCAGCATGCAGAATCCATAAATACATATGTACACACACCGAGATAAAAAGAACAGAGTAAACATATACTAGTACTCTAAATAAACATATGTAGGATGGAAAGGGAACATTTAATTTGGAAAACATACGATACATTTGCCCAATTAAGCTGATTTGAGATGTCTTTACCAATTGTTTTTGAAGGGTTGTTTCCAGTGGCATCATTCACACTGGAAAACAGAAATCCCAAGAGTGCCTTATCACATGATATTGCTCAAGGTTCCAAGATCACGCTAACAAGTGCCCCGCTGCAGTACATTCTTAAAAGGATTACCTCTCAGCTATTTTAATCTAATTATGAAAGAAACAAGTTCTCCCTTATTTTGTTTAGCACTTATGAGATGACATTACAAACATGACCCATTTTCTATTAAATAATGAAGTTGATCTATATCAAATTAATATGAATGTATTTCCCTAGGAAGCATATGTTGCACAGCTAACTAAGGAGCTTTCAAGACATCAACTAAGAACGAATGAAATGAAATCTCTGCCAAGTAAAGGTTTATTCCAAAAGAAATCGAACTGCCCACTATTTTGTAGGGCCGAGGTTCCTCTGTCATAAAAAGGTTACTTCCATTTAACAGGTATAAATCGTTTTGTTTTTTTATTACAATAGGATTCAAGACAATGAGAAAATAAGTTTTAGACATTTGCAGAGACCAGCCTGTCAATTAAGAACTGGTGTTCCATAATTGAAAAACATTATGCTGTGGTGAAAGGAGAACTTTTTAAAAATGTTGTTAACCCAAAATGTCTGACTGCATCAGGTCACGAGTAGACACTCAACACCATATGAAATACATTATACAGCAGCAAACATTATCTGCTAGTAAAGTTTACCAGCTGCACCTATTACAAAAATTGGTTAGGAACTGAAAGCAAGGCAATTCAATTGTAACAATTCAAGTAGTTTCAAAAATATTTTACAGCCTTTCTAAATGTTCAACTTTCATGCAAGCTCTGGTTTTATGTAAGTGTACTTGGACATAACACTGCAGCCAGAGTATGATTTTGAAATTCGTGATATATGTATACAATTTAAGCCATCTTTTCAGGATCACCGAGTCCCCTACTAGTGATCCTCAAACCAACAATGTGAGGCTTGAATGCTCAGCTCCACTTTCAAATGAATGCCGAATGTTGAGAGAAACTAGGCTCCTCCCCCTTGTGTTTTCCAGGGCAGATCTCTCCATCAGAGAAGATTTCTCTGCATGTACAAACGTTTTTTTTCTCAACTATTTTTTTCAAAATGTTGCCTGGAAGTAAAGTCAAACTCAAAAAGACTTTAGTTACAGTTATCCTGTAACCGCATAAAGGTTTTTCATCATAGAAAATGGCTCAATATAGGATTTGAGCAAAAATACCCTGAGCTTCAAACTTGAGAAAGACTGACACCATATGGCCAATAGTAATACAGGTTCATATCTCTTTACTGTACTACACAATTTCACAGAAGGCAAAAATGAAGCCATTCTGTTTCTGACTCATGTCAAATTATTTTTTAAATAAAGTGGATACAACTAAGCAAATACACACATTCAAATATGGAGCATATTTAATGTATCAAGATAAAATAGAAGATTGCATCTTTGAAAAAATTGAGTGAGGAAGATATCTTTCAGTCCTCTTTAAGCCCTCCAAAGACAGCTGTAGGGACACTCTTCTGTTCAAGCTGCACCTCTGTGAAAAGACCAGAGGATCAAACAATTATGAAATGCATGTTTACAAATAAGACCTGTCTGCATGTATGTTTAAAAGAAGACAGAATATCACTGCTGAGGCTGGGCCTATTGTGACAGTAGCTCACCTTCTGGTCCCTGGTTATTATCATCTTCATCATCATCACCGATGTCAATCTCATCAGGATTAGCTTGTTTGGCAAGTTCAGCCAACTCAGTGCGAGAGGTGTCACTCCTGCATTGGTAGATACAAAGAGTGAGATTAATGTGTGACCAGTTAGATTCTAACATGCATCAACGTCAAGCAATTCCTCTCACGGGAACTGCACAGGTTTTATATATAGCTTTTCAGTAAGAAAAAAAAGACAAGCGATGGAGTGAAAAGAAAGGCTATGGACAAACCTGACAAAGAGAATTTTCTCTTTGGGCTTGGGTTTGTCCTGCTCGGCCTCTGCAGCGAGCTGCTGTGCTTTCTGTTCCAGCATTTTCATGTCATCAATTCCCATTTGGCCTGGAGCAAGATCGGACACTGGGTACCACAAACACGGAAACATGAACATATATTATGACATTCATTATTGGGCAGTTCAGGGATCTAGCCTGAGGATTTGGGACCAATAGCATGTGTGGATACACCAATAATATGATTTAACATCCACACAATGTTTGGTACTGCTCAGACAGGTAACAGCTAAAGAGTTATAACAACCCCTCTCACCTGTGGAGCTTGTCGTGGCCTTCATCATCTGAGAAGTCATAAAGTTGACCTGGGTGTTGTAGGTGGCTTGGACACTGCGTTTGATCCTTAGCATTTCTCTAATAGTGTCTTCATTTCCATGGCGGATCTCAAATTCTTTCCATGTTTGCCAGAAAGTTGCGGTCACCTAAAGTTCAGACATTTTTAGAAAAGTGCCAAGATTTTCACACCACTGTTTAGGATACAGTTTATTCAGAAACGATAAATGCCAGGGAGGTAGGTTATCTCACCCGTGGGTCACAAATCTGGGAGCAGTAGGAGTAGATTGCTCGGGCCCGATCAATTTCCCCGAGTTTACTCTCCATGTCGGCAAAGCGCAGACACATGTCCCTGGCATGCATATCAGGAAGGACCTGGATAAATAAACACAAATTATTTCAATATCAATAAAACAGTTAACCGATTATTTTAAGAGCAAATCTTTTTGACTAAATAGGGGGAAAAAGCTTGAATACAACATGTCAATTTCATAAATGCTATCCCATGTACCTCAATAGATTTCTGGTAGATGGCTCTTGTGTACGTGACTCCATAAATCTCAGCTGCTCTTTTGATGTATATATTGAACATGGTATGTCGTTCCCCATCATCTACTGCCTGCGTTGCTCTTTCGTAGACGGCCATGGCATGTCGTGCCAATCCATATCCCTCCTCCAGTTTGGCATACAGCAGGTAAATGGCTGGAAACCAAGGCGAAGTGGGACATTCAACATCAGTACACTTTATGCAGAAAAAATAGGAGAAACAGTGTGCCAATAATCTGCACACAAATGGTCAATGTTAGTATAACAAAGCCACTTACTCTTGGCAAACTTGGCCGGGCAGCCGTCGAGGGCTTGCTCAAATAAATCCCTAGCTCTTTCCAGCTTCTTGCCCGCATAACGATCGATGAACTTGGTGAGGTAAGTGTTCCAGATGTCATAAACATTCGGCCACCTAAAGAGAGCAATACCTCGCTCGTATGCCTAAAAAAAATATTGACAAAGACATTGAAGAATTGTTACGTTGACAAAAGCAAGAACACACTGGTTTTAAATGTTGGTTGAGTTCATTAGTAGCATGTTCTTACTTTAAAGCTTTCCTCATAGTAGTTGTGCTCTTCGAGGAACATGGCGTAATTGATGATGATCTGTGGTGTGGCGATGCGGAGGTCAATGATCCGGTCATACACTGCTTTTGTGGACTGTGGAGAGAGAACATTTAATACAAATGTAATTCAAAATGTGCAACTCAGAGATGAATGACAAATCTGATTTAAAAGCAAACAGTGGATAAGACTTCTAACACAATCAATAAATATCTCAGACATCTCCTGACATATATACACCTTCATATATTTGGCTCATTGTAGTAACATTCAGCTGTTGACACACAGACATTGTGGACATACCTGGAAAGTGCCGAGACTCTCCTCCAAGTCCGCCAGCATGGACCAGACCTTCAAGGACTTGTAAACTCTGTTCTGGACCGGCTCAGATACATCAAAGTACTCAGCCTTCTTGGATGGGATGGCTGTAGCTTTCTATATTAAAATGAAAAAACAAGTTGTCAATTATTTAAAATGGTGCAATCAGTAAAACACTTGGTCAGAATTCATGAGCAGAGCCTTAGGAGTATTTTAAATCAATTCCAGTTAACATATCTGTTGCACAGATGTCATACTCTACACAGGCAGAGCTTCCCCAAATGTATTTTGTGGTCAATACTCTAATCTCCTAGGGCCCTAAACTTTCAACTATGCACTGTTCACATGGTTTTGTTTCCACCAAACAAGTGAATTGTTTGAAAGAAGGAGAGCTTCAAAAAGGCAACAAACAGAATGTAGTATTTTTTAGTCAATAGTCAAGCTAGTGTTTTATAGTTTAATGTCAAACTTCTACGCTTTACACAGACATGATTTGCGGCCTCAGGTTTCATCTATGGACCACTGTATCCCACACCTTGTTTGGAATCTTGATGTAGAATATGCTTTCAAAAACATTTGGAGGAAGACAATGTTATTGTAGTTTCTCAGTCCTTCCACTAGATGTTACTAAACATCTAGTGAAAATAGTGCTGCTATTTTACTGTTATATCAATGACTGCAGATGTGAATTAAAGTGTCTTACCCTCAGTATACGCAGCGCCTGTTCATAGTTCTCATGGCGAAGCTCCATCTCTCCATATTCACACCACACCGCAGCGAGGTCATCAACCTGCTTGTAGTTCACCTTCGTAGCCTTCTCAAAAATGGTCCGGGCCTGTGTGACAGTCATTACATTTGAGACATACCATAATTAGAACAAGTTTCTCATATCATTTACAGAGAGTTTAAAAACCTCAGTGACTTACATCATCAAGCTGCTCATTTTCCTCATAGAATTTAGCGAAGGAAACCCAGAGAGAGTGAGGCTTCCCGGTGGCCTTCATTGGATCCACCGTCTGCACTGCCTCTGTGTACGTGTTGATGATCTGCCAAAGATATGGTGAGCATAGATCTATTAGTAAGGTAGACCATACATTTGAGTTAACTGTGTACATTGAATGTTTTACCACAATAAAATGTGGCAAAACTAAATTTGAATACAATTTTCCAAAAGGCCTCACCTGCCGTGCATTGCCGTCATACAGTTTAACCCGCTTGTGCCACTCATGTACATTATGAGGGTTCTGTCGCAGTAGAACACTGTTCAACAGGAGCGGCCGCCGGGCTATCAGCTGCTCAAAGCGGGCCAGTCTAAGCTCCATGTCTACATCCTCTGGGAAAAGAGGGACAGAGAGTAAAGCATGCATGGTGGAGTGCAGTGAAAGTGAAGTATGTTGCAGATATAAATGAATCAGCACTCACCCTCTTCATCTTTTCCCATCTCAGCAGTGGTCTCCATCTTAGCTGCGATCATGCTCTCTTCAAACTGGGCATAACTATCAAACACTTGTGTGAAATCCCTTACAGTTACCACCGTGAGGATGGCTTCCTCATAAACATCACGAGCCTGAGAAAGAAAAATGTATAGGTTTAGTAAATCACATTAATGTTAATTAAATTGAGGCAAACTAACTAGATATTTATAAGTGTTGGGAAAATACTGAATGTACTCTTCCAATATCAGAGTAGCACATGACAACAAAGGCCCTACGTAGCTGTGTACGTAACCGGATGTATGATTGCCTAGAAGAGCGTCAGGACTGTTTTAGGAATATGATAGCTATGTGATTAACATGATGATTCAGCCTCTATGGAGATAGACATATGACAAGCATGATCATTTCTGACGTGGGTCTTAGCTAATCTAAACTAAACTTTGTATACGGCTTTGAACCGGTATTCCTCCATCTTGTGACGGTGTAACTCCCTCTCTTGTATATCAGCATGTGAAGGACACTGTTCAGGAACTAGTTGTACCATATGCTCTGTATGTGATGACTACTTCCATTCTTGCAAGGATAATAATTACATGTATCCTGATCAGAGGTCGCTTTAACCGAATATTTTCCATCTATGACGGATTTTTTTTTTTAACAATGACGGACAAATCTGAAAGCAGTCTGTCATTTTGACAGATTAGAACAAACTCGGAACAGCACCAAAGTTTCCCCGCAGCGAGGCTCCGGTGTTATGCATGCCCTCCAAAAAGGAAATCATACCGTTTCCAAACCTAACTGTGCCGCACAAATCATTGAAATGTCTGTGAGTTTTGGCTTTACGCTGTGCACGTTCCCGCGAGGTGCAGCAGCCATGTATAACACGGCGCATGTGAACTGTCCCCCCCCCTGTTGACAGTTCACGAGCATGCTTTCCCCCCCCCCCCTCTTCAGAGTTGTGTAAAGGCTGACGGGTAATTCTGGATTTTAACGGAAGTTTTACGATCTTGTCCGGCAAAATGACGGGCAGCGAAAAAGTCTAGCGCAACCTCTGATCCTGATATTGAAGCTCAAGCCGGTGACGAGAGATATTTTCCTAACAATAAGGAAGAGTAGTATTTGGGATAAATAACATGATATCAATGTGTTGCATGAAATGTATACAAATTGAATCTATTCAAAAGAAACACACCTTCTCAAAGTGACCACTCCTGATGTAATAGTCAGCTAATGAACACCAGAGTTTTCCAAGTTGGTCTGTGAAGCGAGTGAGGCCTCCTCTGATGATGGCTCCGACATTCAGAGATGTCACTTTGTCAGGGTTCTGGGAGATCAGGTCGCAGAGCTCATGCCACAGCTGTCCAAAAGAATACATGTTGAAACAAGAGTTTTTATTTTGCAGTTCATGCTTACAAAAATAGGCACCCAAAGTGCTAGGGTAATATTATCTTACCTGATAGTTAGACTTGCCCTCTTTGGACACAAAGCTCTCGTCATTGACAACAGCTGCTAGACGCAAAGCTGCTTCATCCAAGCGGCCAACAGAACGTAAGTAGTCTATGTATTCCTCTGTATTCTCCGGGGAAAGCTACATAGTACAAAGAGCAGACAGCACACATTGAGGACATTTCCAAGTACAGCAAAAAAAAGTTCAATTCAATGTCAACATTATCATTCCCTTTCAATGGTAATATGTGAAATAAATTGTCCTATTAGATGAGAAAACATTTAGACTTTTAAAAAGAAATGTTTGTATTCATATCTATCATACCACATTCTGACATCATACCACATCACATACATTCTTTATAAATTGCCACTGAAAGTGCACAAACACAACTTTCATAGTCATCAGAAACTGTGAAAGAAACAAATGACAGTTGGGTGTATAAAACTAGTTTGTGACCGACGCTCTCACCTTAAGGTACCTGCGATACACCCGAATGGCTGTCTCAGGCAGGGGCAGGTTACGGGCAAAGCGGAGATACAGAGGCCAGATACGTGGATGCTGTGTAACAGGAAGAGCTCTGAGGGCACGGTCAAATGTTTGCCGACTTCTTGTGATCTTGCATTGAGAAACAAGAAACTGGCAATAATCAAGCCATATTCTCGGCATCTGGTTTAAGGAAAGACAAGGTGGTTTAGTTCAAGCACACAGACCACAAAGTAATATTATTGTGTGCTGTCCAGTGGATTTGTATGGAGTTCTTGAAGTTGTATTACCTTGTGCATGAACACTAATGCCCTTTCATGGCAATTATTGACCTCTTCATATCCTGGTTCAGTGACACATTTCCCTTTGATTTGTTTCCGTCTCTCTCTCAGATAATTGTACCACAGCTTATAGCTGTAAAAAATAAATAAAAAGTATTACACCATAAGCAAATAGCAATTGGAAAAATCTTAAAACGAATATGACTCTCTTTAGAATCACAGCCTAAATAAAAGTTAAGGTATTTAAAGATAATTAACAACGCACAACAGTGATGTAAAGAAACATGTCCTATCTTAATGTCCTATACAAGTTGTAGGATTGAAATGTTGATTTGCAGGTATCCCTAGCCAACTGTTTCTCTTTACATGTTAATGCTTTCACTAAAAGGTCCCCTGTACCGTTAGATAACTTACCTGCCAGGCAGCTCCTTCAGAGCCCTCTCATAGATCATGTTCAGGGTGGATCTTCCTGCATTCTGCTTGAATTCGATGTAACGCATCCAGCACTTGACCGAGTACGGGTTCCTGATGATCTCTTCTTCATAAGGGAGATCATCGTCCTCCTAAACAGAGGCAGAAATCACATAACATTTTAAGTACAACTGTAATAACTTTTTGAAAGAGTTGCGTCTGCTAATGGCTAACATTAGCGCCACAACGTAACGTGAACGTCACAATAACAATTCAGTCGTAAACTGCAAACGCAATTAATTAACAAAAGCTATTGTAAGTTCAGAATTAAAATATTTTAAACCAAGTAAGGAGCCAATATTGTGTGACAACAAATATGTGATTCCAGGCAAACGAGCCATAACAAGCTAACTTCAATACACACGGCCAAGCTAACGTTAGCGCGCCAGTAAAAGTTAGCTAGCTAACAAACACTCATAAACGCTAGCAGATAACACACAAAATAATAAATGGTGTAGCTTACAAACATAACATCGGGTTTTCCGTTTAGCGAAGGCATTTTTTTTCCTTGAAAGATATGGCCGTTTGAGATTTAAAAAATGAATGCTAGTGTAGCTAACGGCAGACTACTAAAAGCGTGTAGTCCTCAGTGAGACTTCCGGCTTCGTCACTACACGTCACAATCTTGGCAAATGTCGGTGGTTACCGGTATGACATCTGCTACTTTTTTTTAGCCACTACAATTCTAGACCTTATTATTATTTATTCTATTTATTTATTACTTATATTATACATCCATGTTCTAGACTGGAGTGACAGAGGCATACACGTTCTTCTTCTCTCGGTTTTTGGCGGATTGCAAACCACTTTAAAGGTGCATACCGCCACCTACTGTGCAGTGTGAATCATCATATCATTCCATCTCTTAACTCATGGACGCAAAAAATAAATAAATTAATCAATAAATAAATAAATAAATCAACAAAAAACATAAAACAAAATAAAAATCTATGATCTTTCCTGACCTAATGTTAAATAATTTTTCCTACCCCAGTTTGACTCAGAAAGGTAAACAGTGCCTTTCTGGTAGCTCTTACTTCACTCTCCTTTTGTTCCCAAAACACCAACCACACTCCATTCCCTCTCTGCCTCTAAAACTTTAGCCTTTAGTTTTTCTCTTTCAACTTTATAGATGTCACAATGTAACAAGATATGTTCTACATCTTCTTTTACTCCACAGCCCACACTTGTCACTGTCACTTTTCCCCATGATATACGGCGTACCATTCAAAGCTGTGTGATTTATTCTGAGTCTAGCTATCATGATTTCCTCCCTTCTGTTTCTTTCTTTATAAATATTAATTGTAATTGTCTTTTGAACTTTATGATACTCTTTGCCTTTCTGGTCTTTCTCCCACCTTTTCTGCAAGATCTCCATCCCTTTTTTTCTTAATTACTGCTTTTCCTTCTCCTTTTCCAAGTTGAACTGGTAATGTTATTTCCTTTTGTAGTGCACTTTTTGCTAATTTATCAGCACACTAGTTCCCTTTCCCCCCCTCATGTGCAGGCACCCAGCAGAACTGCAGATCTATACCACCTCTGTGAAGTCTTGACAGGCTATGATTAAGTTCTATGAGAATGTCTTCTCTGACAGTTGTTGTTGACTGTATGCTTTTTAATATGGACAATGAATCTGTGCATATCACCACCCTATCTGGTCTGACCTCTTCCACCCACTCTAATCCTATTATTACAGCCAGCATGTCTGCTGTACACACTGATAATTGATCAGTCGCTCTTTTTGAGATTGATATTTTAAAGTCTGGGATGTATACCAACTCCAACACACTCTTCCTTGTTCTTAGAACCATCTGTGTACATTTTTAGGTAATTGTAGTTTCGTTCAGATACATACTTGTTTAATTCCCACTTCATTTATTTGCCACTCTTTTTTCCTTTCTACGATACTCATATCTATGTTAGCTTCTGGGAAAAGCGATGCGGGAACACTACTAAATGGGGTTGCTTTGTATCAGAGGTGGGAGAAGTACTCAGATCTTGTACTTTAGTAAAAGTAGAAATGTGAAGAAATACTCTAATCCTGTAACATGTTACTCAAATAAAAGTACTCATTATGCAGATTTGCCCATTTCACAATCATATGCATTATAGGTTTTAGTATATAGTTATTGATGCATTAATGTGAGGCGTGTGGTGCAGTGGGTTGAGCCTTGGTGTTCGGATCAGGGGGTCACAGGTTCAAACCCCACTGCAGTCAGCATGCCGTTGTGTCCCTGGGCAAGATACTTCACCCCGAATCGCTCCTGTGGGGATTGCCCACAGTATTGAGTATGTAAGTCGCTTTGGATAAAAGCGTCTAACAAGTGACATGTAATTTAATGTGTTTATCAAGCTGTTAAAGGTGGGACTAATTGTATTTACTTAATGTACTGCTTCTTAACATGTCAACTTGACCCAGGTGTAACTAAAGTCTTATTTAAGGGTTGATGTTGTTTATCATTAACCTATATCTGTAAAGTAACTTTAAGTGCTGCATACATGTAGTGGAGTAAAATTACAATATTTACCTCTGACTTGTAGTGGAGCAGAATTGCAAAGCAACATCAAATGTAAATACTCAAGTAAAGTAAAAGTACCTCAAAATTGTGTTAATGTACTTAGTTACTTAAATACACTGCTGTATAAATAAATGGTTGATGTGATAACCTTGAGCTTGAGCCGTATTTCTGATGGAGACATAAGTCACATGCAAGTACAGCCGAAATGTGAAAATGAGCACCAAGTATTGAGGGACAAATGACCACACAATCCCATGCAATCATCACTTGCAAAAAATCATTTAAAAAATGCCTTTATTGAAATCCCTTGTAATTACACACACAGTGCAAAAGGAATTTATGACTTGAGGCTAGTGCTGCGTACCGGTACGCCGAACCGGTACTGGACTTGTACAAAGTTTCGGTTCAAGTCCGGTTCAAACCGGAACGTCAGGAACCGGTACTTGGACTCGCAAAAAAACTAGCACTTACATATATTCTGGTGTCTGTGGTTATTTAAACATTCCCTGATACACGTTATTCAGCGTCAATAAATGATTGCTAATCCCAGTGTGCTCAGTGTACAACATCACATGTCATTTCACCTTCGACTCACGGTTTGAAAACGTAGCATGTGGCGAAATGCTAACCGGAAGTGAATAATTTTCAGAATAAAAGTATTAAGTTAATAGTGTGAACTTCCGGTTTTTTCAGAATAAAATTGATTTAAATTAGTGTATTTAATTCAAAAATGACGCCATATCAACATTGATTTTAATTTCTAACAGTATGTACTGTATAATGTACACATGTAGAGTTGTAGAAAATACATGGTGTACAGACAGTACAGTACACTCTGACTGTACAGTCACTACAGTGTAGCCTATACTGTATAGTCGGTGTGTAATGCGTATAGTCTACTCTACACTCTACCTTTCAGCACCGTTTTAGGGATTTAGGCTCAGTCAGCTCAGGGACTGTTTGGTTACTTTAGTTTGGTAAATGAAATAAATGTTTGAACTTTGTAGTAGTTCACTGTAGTTGCTGTCATAAGTCATTTGTAGACTTAAGTGGCAAAAAGTGTTTTTTTACATTTGTACTTTTTAGAGAAATGTAGACACAAGTTGGAAGGGAGCACAATAAACCTGACGAGTTTGAATTTGAGTTGATTATGAGTTAATTTTCAATTGATAATTAGCTCACAATAAGTTCACTTTAGTTACTCACACAACTTGACACAAGCCATGGGTTCAGGTCCGGACTTATAAATCCCGACCTGAACCTGAACTTCTGGACTTGAGTCCGGACCTGAACCTGAATGTGAGTCCAGGTACGCAGCACTACTTGAGGCCAGTTTTTTTTCCGACTAATTGATGGATTTCAATATTCTGTACTAAAGCCACCTTTAAACCGACACAGTGCCCCACTCCCACATGTTTCAACTGCAAGAATAAACTACATAATTAGCAAATAGGAGTTATAATTCAAGGAAATCTTAATAAAACTGAATACAAAAGTGTGGCCAGTTAGAGTATACTGCAGAAAATCAATCTTTGTTACCTGTGTGAGTAAATGGGATGCACAAATATATTTGTATATATTGCAGAGTAGATTTTAACTTACAACGAATGTGCTTTGGAGTGATGTAAGAAATGAACAAACATAAAACCATTATATTATACATAAAAAATAAAGAAAAGAAAACAAAATGTTTTAAAGACACATAAATATACCAGAAATACACACAAAAAGCTAAGTAAAGGAAAATATGACAAATCATTCTGATAAATAAAATGTGTGCAGTACAATTTTAAATTATAAAAGCTGTGTACTTGCTGTGTAATGTGCAAAATAAAGAAATGTGCAAGTTTCAATTTATTTTGAAAGTGGAAAGGCTAACATGATGGGGTGGGTCAATCTAACCCATAATATCTATGGGAGAGGATAAGAATCTGTGTCAGTGAGGGTCATTGAAAATGACGGGTGCAGCTATTATAAATGCAAGTGTAATACTTCTGAAAGGTATTTGGATACGTGACAATGACTTTAGGTCATTATGTTTTGGAGGCCATGCTTTGGATATCTGAATGCCATAGTTGTATATTGTTTCAAAGACACTGAACTCCCAAAACAGCAACAACATCTTCTTCAAATGAATCACAAGGATAAAGATCTTTAAATTCTGAGTAGTCCTTTTTATAGGTCTTCTCTAAGCCTGGTTGGCAAATGTTCTTGTTGTGCTTTTAAGGCAGGATGTAATGATACAATACTGCTTTATTTATATAGCACTTTAAACCTCCAGACCAAAGTGCTGTACAGGTAAATAAACAAAACAAAACATACAAAAAGTAACACAGCTCAGCTCACACACCATAAAACAAATAGCCTACAAGTAAAAACAAAAGACAATTTAAAAGCAATAAAAGCAACTCTCTAAAAGACGTTACTACGCTAAGGAGAAGAGGTGGGTTTTAAGCGAAGCGATTTAAAGCAGGCAGTGTGGCGGCCTGTCTGGTGTGCAGGGGCAGATCGTTCCACAGCAACACACTCTCACTCCCTAAGCGTCCAATAACGACGTTTGGTCAGTGTCCGTGGCGTCCAATTGTGACGCTCCTAGGCTCCTTCAGCGTCATAAAGGGACGCAAATAGCTTTCAACTGATTGTAATGATTTGACGCTCATGGAAGCACGGCATTCGTTTATGTCGGCTGCCCTTAAAGGTAATGTGAGCGTCCATTCCCAGGAGTAAAGGATGGCAGACGACACTACACTACCCAGAATCCCCAGCTATCGTTTGGACTACACCATGTGCTCTGTTTGACAAACCCCGTGATAGTCCTCAAGCTCTGTGATTGGAGAGTGTGCTCCGAGGGTTAAGCCAGCCTCGAACAGCACTTGAAATGGGATGGAACCACGGCAGACTGTCCAAAACTGGATTTGAACGGGTCCCCACCGCGTCCCCCCCCCCCCACCTCGTCCCCAGAACTACACATGCTGGCTATTCTGTTTCACAACATGTTCTCTATGGCACGTCTCTACTGGGATTTGTAGTTTTAAAAGACGTTTTCGTATTTCCCATAATAAGAAGTTGCCAGTATTAAACTGTGTACATCCCTGGAGGTTTAGGGGACAGGAAACACTCACATTTAAAACATATAATTAATAAATGGGTGAAAATTGCTTGTGCCCATAATGGGCAGTATTAATATATATACCCACATGCCAGCTAAGGTCAGAAGAGCTTTATTTAACAGCTGGTCTTATGTGTGTGACCCCTGTGATAACATTACATTACATTAATTGATAAGCCTGAAACATGCACTTGTCAAGGTTCAGAGGCACATTTTGCAAATATGGCAGTAGCCATCGATCAGCTTAAGATAAGATATACTTTATTGATCCCAAGTTGGAACATTTGCGTTACATCAGCATGTGTAACAGTTAAATATGCAGTTGTGTTTATTTGAAAATCATTTAGTATAATCACACAAATTCTGTGTTTTATATTCAACAATTCTGTGTTCTTTATTTATTGATTGTTCAATACCTGACAAGGCCGGAGATGAAATATCTACATACATCTTATAAGAGTCTAATACATTATGTATAATATCAGTTAAAATAAGTGCTTCAACATAGTTAACATTGCTGGAGGTATGCACACATATTGATAGATGTCTCGTAATGCACTGTTGAGGAACCTGCGACCCAAGTTTTTCATTCAGTGCAGAACTACACCACAGTTGTGTAGGCCTATATGATATGTCAATCAACCTTAGAAAATCATGAAATCTTGAAAGGGATGTGCAAAATAGTCATTATATACAGTCTTTAATTAACTATTAGTAGAGAATAACGAGTAATGAATATACTTTATAGGGATCGTATTAATATCTAATAATACAAATAATTAAATTCAATAACATGCTTTAACCACCAGGTGTCCCTTTATATCAGCTGTGCACCTTTATGGTGTAAATACAGCCTATCTACCAATTGGATCAAATATAAAAGTGAGCCGAATTAGTGTTGATACTGCAAGGAGACGTATTGTGTGAAAATAAATGTAAGATGTTGTTTAATGGCTGATATATTTATGATCCACGTCACGTTTCCAGTTCCTCATGTTTGTCTTCTCATCAGGGCTCTATAAATACAGAACTACGGCAGATATGTAATATGTAATGCAGCCGAACCGTGTATTACAATGCTGTTATGTGATGACTTTCAAAGAGAAAAGCAAGCACACCCGGAATAAAGTGTTATTATTTTTTTTTTTTAAATGTTTTCGGTCTGTTAATGACGATGTGCTGTGAGATGTGAGACTGGAATTGCACAGGGGGGAAATAACGTAGGCTATCTTTAGATGCGGATTTTGTTAAACTAATATGTTTAGGCTGTGGACCAACACTATACATTGACGGGAAAGGGGGTAGCAATAAAGATAACACCATTAAACAGTTACACAACATAACAGGAATAATATCGATAGCAGCGTCCCTAGCAACCACCTTGGTAACAATGAAAATGTCGCGATTTCCTGAAGTAATCTTCGTAATAACTAGCAAACTAAAGATCATGTACATCCACTGCACACATAATCTGAAATAACAACTCATATTTCTCGCATAAAATGACATCAACACGCATTTTAATGGCCAAACTAACTTTAAAATAGGCATTTTCTACCAAGAATAAAACGAATTTCGGCCATGTTTTCTTTTTCTGCAGGGAGAAATTTGAAGATCATGTGACATAGACGCTGGGGATTCTGGGTAGTGTAGTGTCTTCTGCCATCCTTTACTCAGAAAAAATATTTGTTTCTCCGAATCGAAGGGGAAAAATACAAAAGCATTGCACACAATTTAAACCAATCAATGTTGTGTAATTAACAAGGATAATCTGGTGTTTTTTAGTCGATGAGTAGTGCAGATATCACTGTAAAATCAATCGACAGTAAGAGGAATACTTACTTCCGGGTGTACAATTCGCCATTATCCAATGGGAATGGACGCTCACATTGCCTTTAAGGGCAGCCGGCATAAACGAATGCCGTGCTTCCATGAGCGTCAAATCCCGACGGAGATGGGAATACATTGCAATCAGTTGAAAGCTATTTGCGTCCCTTTATGACACTGAAGGAGCCTATGAGCGTCACAATTGGACGCCACGGACACTGACCAAACGTCGCTATTGGACGCTTAGGGAGTGAGAGTGTGTTGGATAATGAAGCGCGAGCTGTGTGCTCGCAATAGAGTCTGTCTGCAGACCGCAGCAAGGAGGCGTTTCCTATAGGGGCGTTTCCTATAGGGGCGTTTCCCATAGGGCGTTTCCTATAGGGGTGTTTCCTATAGTGAACGACGGGAGCCGGCTCTCGCCCGCGAACGAGACGTTTTTTGTTTTGTTTTTGCGGAGGGATCTAGATCGGCATGAAGGCACATTATGCAATGTGCAATGTGGACATTATCCCGCTTATTACACACGGCCACATTCTCAACAAAGTAACGACATGACTCCCAATAATAATTGAAATGCTTTTATGGATTTAGAAAAAGATTTTATTGATTTAAAAAATAGTTTTTTGTATTGATTTAAATTGACATGCATCCGCTAAGAAAAGTAGTCCGTTGTTACTGTTTGAACTAACGTAACAACGGCAGGAACTGCTTCTATAGTGTTTTTGAGGAGCTTTTTGATTACAGATTTGAAAACATCGTTGCTTGCTTTAAAAGTAGCACAATTCATTATGTCAAACCTTGAAAGATATCCCTGCCCTAATGCCAAAAGTAACTGTCAACTATGTCGCCGTAGCTATGATGTCTATGTCTGGACCGCTGCGTAAAAAGGAGGGTTTCTGACCCATTACTTCTCTTCCTACTTTTTGTCCCCCTCTTCTCCCCGCTGCAGCCTAGCAGTTGATCTCAAAGCATGCTCCCCTCTCCTGCAGGGAGAAAAACTATATGTATATACTTTATATAGGTTGATACAGTAGCCCCTTTTTTTAAATAGTTTTTATAGGTGTTGCCATCTGTTTTGTGTAGCGTGGTTCTACAAGCAAGTCAATGCATGAATTGGGTGGTATCAGAGAGTTACACGGGTCTGTAAATGCAATGAAAACAATTGGCCACAGCAAATAATTTATATTAAACATGTAATTTTTACTTTTGAATACTTTAGTACAAAGGATGTCTTGAATAATTTAAGTGATATATGTGTACACATATAAATAATTAGTCAAAACAGCGCTACATTTGATTTAATTAAAAGGTATAATATGTGGTAAACTGAAGAGCCCTTTGGGAGCCGAAAGAGCCGGCTCTTCTTGGTGAGCCAAATGATCCGGCTCAGCAAGAAGAGCCGGAATTCCCATCACTAGAACAATGACTTCTTCTGCGAGGATTTATAAAAGCAGCTGGATAAAAAAAGTTAGGAAACGCCCCTATAGGAAACGCCCCTATAGGAAACGCCTCCTTGCTGCGGTCTGCAGACAGACCCATCTCTGTGCTCGAGTCTTCCTGCCTGTCGGCTCTGCTCATGGATGTATAATAAGGCTCTGCTGCTCCGAGAAGATGGTCTAGCTTCAGCAGCTACGGGTACCTTCGTTAATATTAACTGTGTGGTCCAGAGTCACTGTGGCACAGACTGGACCGCTGGTGAACAGCTGTTAGAACGGGGCGTTCAGGTGTTCAGAGCAGAGCTCCCTGTCGGAGCGGCAGAGCGTGATGTGCACTGAAAGTTTTTCCGTCGCAATATTATTTAAGGAATCGTTGAGCTAGCTAACCAGCACACATTGTTACTATCTGCTAACGTTAGCTTTAGTACTCAGATGTTGTACTTGAGTAAAAGTAGAAGTACCAGAGTGTAGGAATACTATGTTACAGTAAAAGTACTGCATTCAAAATGTTACTCAGGTAAAAGTATAAAAGTATTCTCATCAAAATATAGTGGAAATAGCGACAGTAAAAGTAGTCGTTGTGCCGATTGGTTTATTTCAGAATAATATATATGATATGTTTTATAATGATGCTGGTAAAGGTGCAGCTAGTTTGAATGACTTTGTATACTGCAGGGTAGCTTGTGGATTTACTCCAGGTGGAACTAAAGTCTGATTTAACACTTGATTATATTTCACATCATTCATCCAGATCTGTAAAGTAACTAAAGGTATTAAATACATGTAGTGGAGTAGAAGTACACCATGTACCTCTGAACTGTAGTGGAGTAAATTGTACTATTATTATTATTGTACTTAAATAAAGTACAAGTATCTCAAAATTGTACCCAAGTATATTGAGTTTATGAACTTAATTACTTAACACCAGTGGCTATACAGATAGAAAGACTAAGCCTTGCACAGAGGCATGAAAATACATTTTCAAAATGCTCAACAGTGCTGCCAAAATTATAAACTGACTGCTACACAATTAAAATAAATGCTTCTATATATTTCTATTAGATGTGACTCTTTAGCGTTTCTGTTATTATTACCTGCTGCTTTAGTTGTTCTGACTGCTAAAATCATCTGTTATTCCTCATTTTAAAACCGATATTCCGTGGGGTCGGGGGGGCTCGGATCCTTGTCACCTTTTTCATACCTGATGAGTTTGCATCCCTGACAAGACTAGGTACATTACAGGAGTGTTAAAACACCCAAACATGCACACGTATCTTATTTTAGTAGAGATGAGAGGACAAGGTCTAATGTTGTGAATGAAATGATCAAGTCAAAGCTTCAGTATTTTATCTTATGTAGCACATTTAATTCAATAATTAATCTTGAATTACTAAAAACTCTAAAGAAGGCAAAAAGTGGATAAGGCAAATACTCATCCAAAGTGTGTGTGTGTGTGTGTGTGTGTGTGTGTGTGTGTGTGTGTGTGTGTGTGTGTGTGTGTGTGTGTGTGTGTGTGTGTGTGTGTGTGTGTGTGTGGGTGTTAGTTTTATTTCCTTCTCTCGATGTCAGCCATTGTCAGCCAAGCTCTTGTGTTAGTACACATGCTTTCTGATATATCAAGATACTATCATCCACAGTCAGTGGGTGGCACAATCACATTTCACTTGAGGTGCTTTCATAGATCAGGGGTTTTACCAGACTCTGACAGATTCAGTGTGTGTGTGTGTGTGTGTGTGTGTGTGTGTGTGTGTGTGTGTGTGTGTGTGTGTGTGTGTGTGTGTGTGTGTGTGTGTGTGTGTGTGTGTGTGTGTGTGTGTGTGTGTGTGTGTGTGTGTGTGTGTGTGTGTGTGAGCAGCTTGTCTGGTGTGTGGGGGGGGGGTGTGTGTGTGTGTGTGGGTGGGGGTGTGTGCATGTGTGTGTGCGTGTGTGTGTGTGTGAGCAGCTTGTCTGCTCAAGGTTTAAAACCAGCAGTGCGAATGTTTATGAGAAACAATTCGTAGCTTAGACTGAACTCGAAGGAAACTGGGTGAATACTCTCTTTATGGTATTTAAATTGGGCCAAGTAGAACCCCTTCATGGATTTGTGATACTGATCTCTGTCTGTTCGGATTTGGAAGTCTCATGATTTATTGTGTGGGCCTGTGAAGGAGAGTCCCAGGGAAAATAACATTTATCTTGGAACTGCAATTACTTATCTTAAAGAGATTGCAACATTATACTCCTTTAAAAATTGCTCAATTCAT
The DNA here is from genome assembly GCF_902827115.2 of Pseudochaenichthys georgianus. Taxonomy (NCBI): domain Eukaryota; kingdom Metazoa; phylum Chordata; class Actinopteri; order Perciformes; family Channichthyidae; genus Pseudochaenichthys; species Pseudochaenichthys georgianus. The sequence goes on from NC_047510.2 coordinate 19,349,956, forward strand.
TTAAACACATTTATTATGCACACAATAAAAACCTCAACAAATATATTGATCCTGGCTTAACCAGCGACCTTTACTCTATTGTTCATAAGCTCAGTAGTTTAACAACTATTAGAATTGTAGTAATGTCTGTAGACCAATTGTACTAGAAATAATTTGAAACAGTTTAATAAAGAATGTTAAACTATATTTAAAACTGTAATTGAACTTCAACTTATATCAATTATCTGATTCCAGTGGCCAGTTGGAATAGACAATCAACAAAGTTTTCATTTTGCAGCAACAGCGCAAAAGGTTTCAACCACAATTAGTATTATGTCTGAGTCTAGTTCTGTCTTATCTGCTTTGTTTCGGAATGTGTTCAATACATTACGTTTTTTTTATTCATTATTACCATACAATACATAGATTAAGAATAAATGAAACAAATAATACAACATTGACCTATTTGAGCAGACAGATTTTTTGCAACCCTGATTTCCTCAGGCCGGTATTTATGCAGCAGTGATGCCTCTGAGGGTCTCAGGGTGTAAGACAGATGCAGGACATAAAAACACTCTTTTGCTATTTATTTTCCTTTTGCAGCACATTTACACTACAATGTATAATTTTGCTTTACATCTTTACATTATTTATTTTTCTCAAGTCATTTACTTTTGGTGAGATAACTAAAGTTTAGTTCATTTTACCCTGGCTATGGACTGATTCATTATTAGTTGTTACAAAGCATACACAAGACGGCGGGTAGGCAAACCAATATAGAAACAATTAGACAAACAAACATGAACTCGCAATAAACACCAGCGCGACAGCAAAATTCATTCATCTCAATTTAGTCCGAATTAGGAGGTTTCAGAGGGGGTAGGGAATTATAGAAATGGAGCACCTTGACTCGCGCATCCACCCTTGTACAAGTGCTAAGATCGTGCTTGAAGACCGTCCAAAAGCGATAACTAGCTTATCCTCTTGCGACAACCACTACTCTATTCTAGTGGCGCTATGATCCCCCGACCAGGAGAAAAAATACTTTTTTCCGCTACCCTTTCTCTCCAAAACAGCACAGTTAATTGTAGTCCTACACGACCAGCCTATACACCCGCCATAGAGTTCATCCCAACGATGAAACACAGTTTTGTTTCTACGCTTGCTTGCCACTGCCCACCCGTAATCAATTAGCCTATAATGTTATGTATGCACCCCGGACCGCCACCAGCTGAATCCAGTAAAGTAGGGAACGCTTCCAAGCAACGTATGAAATGTTCCTCCAGCAGAGTAGAGAGCTGTGGCGCATCAGGTGATGCACGCACCTCGCGCTACCCCAGCCTTACCAGCAATGCAGAAGATGGTCACAGACAACGAGTGCTTTTAGACCATCTCGTTTTTAATAGAGATGGCGGTGGTGTGAGTTAAAGCTTATAGACAAAAAGGCTGTGACTTTCTTCCTCTCAGCTGGCCCCCCCTAGAACCACCCCTGGTCCCTACTCAAGTCGTTGGAGGTCCAGCCGACACCTGTTTTGTCGGGGGTCCTGCCAACTCCATGTCCTGTTTCGTTGGGGTCCCGCCGACTACTGTTCTGCCGGGGGTCCTGCCAACCCTATGTCCTGTGCCGTTGGAGGTCCAGCCAACACCTGTTTCGTCGGGGGTCCTGCCAACTCCATGTCCTGTGTCATTGGGGGTTCCGCTGAGGGTCCTGCCAACTCCATGTCCTGTTTCGTTGGGGGTTCCACCGGATTTCCTGCCAACACCAGATCCTGTCCTGTTGGGGGTCTCGCCGACACCTGCTCCGCCGGATTTCCTGCCAACACCATATCCTGTCCTGTTGGGGGTCCCGCCGACACGTGCTATGCAGAGGGTCCCGTCGACACCAGCCCTTGCTCCGTCGGGGGTTCCACTGACACCAGCCCATGTTCCGTCCAGGGTCCCGTCTACGCCTGTTCCGCCAGGGGTCCCACCAGCTCCTGCTCTCGATCCCAGTGCTCCGGCGATCCAGCTGACACTGGAGGGGTCCCATTGCAGCGAACGTCGTCCTCCGGAGCTATCCCGTCACCGCCTTCCTGTTCGCCCTCCGGGGCTGTCCTGTCGCCGCCTTCTTGCTCGACCTTGTGCCCGGCCTCCTGAGTTCCCCAGCGGCCTTCGCCCCCGAGAACCCCACCATGAACTCTGCCTTGCCCCCGGGTCGTCCGCCCGAGACCCCCTCCTCGAACTCTGCCTTGCCCCCGGGTCGTCCGCCCGAGACCCCCTCCATGAACTTTGCCTTGCCCCCAGGTCATCCGCCCGAGACCACCTCCTGTTCCTCTGCCTTGCCTCTGGGCTGTCGACCCAGACCCGTCCTCCGGACCCCCTCCACCCACCCTTTTCGAGGTGTTGGACTTTGTTTGTGTTTTTTGGATGTCTGGGATCCGTCCCTTGACGGGGGGGGGTTCTGTCACAATCCTAATGTTATGTCACGTTTTTTAGTGTTGTCTGTCTTGTTATGGGTGTTGTTTTGTAATTATGTTCTCCCTGGCCCTTTCTCATTTCATCAAATCCCCCTCCTCGACGCCTCGGTCCTCCGGTAGTGACCCGGAAATGAATTTTAGCGCGCCATGTTGAAGGACATCTAATTTCTCTAAAATGCACTTCGAGGACCGAGGAACGAGCGTCGAGGAGGCTCTCTGGAGGAGCTATAACCGAGGATACACTGATGGGTCCTCCACGGCTCCTTCGTGGATGCATTTCCGGGAACAGAGATGTTTCAAAGCGCCGTGACCGTCGTGACCGTCGTTACCGTCGTGACGCACGGCCGGACTTATCTCAGCCAATGACAGCTCTGCATGCATCCCCTGGATATTATTTTATTAACTGCTCTCATCGCAACGTGATGTTTACAGTACAGCTGTGAGGTCCGTGCAGAAAGCAGAGCAGTGTGTAAAATATATATCACTCAGTATAACAGGCCTACATTACTCTCTTTATTTTCTTTAGTTTAGTAGATAACTACAAACAAAGAGTCGATATTTTTCTAAAACCATTTAGTGCTTCACATAATAAAATACACAATGGCTGTAGCCTGATTATGCTTTAGGAGCTGTACAGGTGCGTGTGGTACAGTGTGTAGGTGTGTGTGTGTGTGTGTGTGTGTGTGTGTGTGTGTGTGTGTGTGTGTGTGTGTGTGTGTGTGTGTGTGTGTGTGTGTGTGTGTGTACAGTGTGTAGGTGTGTGTGTGTGTACAGTGTGTAGGTGTGTGTGGTGTACAGTGTGTGTGTGTGTGTGTGTGTGTGTGTGTGTGTGTGTGTGTGTGTGTGTGTGTGTGTGTACAGTGTGTAGGTGTGTGTGTTGTACAGTGTGTAGTTGTGTGTGTACAGTGTGTAGGTGTGCAGTGTGTAGGTGTGTGTGTTGTACAGTGCGTAGATGCGGCGGACAGACAGGTCTCAGTTGGTTTGGTGTCCTCTGCTTACTTTTAATACTTGTAAATAAAACTTTTGGCCCGTAATTTATTTCCCTCATTGTAGCGACCAGAGAGGGGGGGGGGGATATATATCCAGTCTCTGATAGTGTTACGTTATTATGAGAGTGCTCTGTTTGATTCTGAAATTGTATATATTTATATACATATATACGTGTGTGTGTGTGTGTGTGTGTTGTACAGTGTGTAGGTGTGTGTGTGTGTGTTGTACAGTGTGTAGGTGTGTGTGTGTTGTACAGTGTGTAGGTGTGTGGTGTACAGTGTGTGTGTGTGTGTGTGTGTGTGTGTGTGTGTGTGTGTGTGTGTGTGTGTGTGTGTGTGTGTGTGTGTGTGTGTGTGTGTGTGTGTGTGTGTGTGTGTGTGTCCGCTTCTGTAGCCTGTTATTGTCTCATTATACCGCACTGTGAATTAATTAAAAGTAAATATATAAGTCGTCATGAACACATCTGTCCATCAGACAGAGGGCAGCTGCCTCCTGTCATCATGAATGGACGTCTCTTTAAAATGACCGCTCAGAGGAGAGGAGTTCTCATTTCTCTAACCGCCTGCTGCTTCCCCTCCTCTCTCCTCGGTTCCCCTCCTCGGCTCCTCCGCTCGCATCTCCTGTGGGCGGGACTAAGTCTCGAGGATAGGAGTCGAGGAGGGGAGTCGAGGAGGGGAGTTAGAGAAATGAGAAAGGGCCTAGGGCTGCAGTCGGATAGTTTAAAAATCAGCTCCTAAGTTCTAACCCTATCGTCTATTCCTTGACCTCTGAGTGAAACGTCACGGGGTTAAGGGATAGTGGATAGGAGAATTCAAAAGGACTTAGGAGAAGAGACTGCGGTACTTTAGAGAATCCGAATGCACTTTCACTATCCGAGGTGTTTATGATGCGCCAGCGGACGTCATTGTGTGCGTCTGCTGCTGTGGGGAAACTATGGAAACCACAGTTTTCTATACAGCGGACGACAACATGGATGTTCAATAAGAACGAGGGACTACTGTGAACTCATCTAGAGACTATGCACCGTGCTCTGAAGCTGTTGCTTTGCTTTATGAACGTGGACAACAGAGAAACATATTCTTCATGACCAAAGTTGGAATTGAAATAAAAAAGGAAAGTGAAACTTATGCTCATCACCCTCTCCCTCCAGTCCACATTAATACAAATGATCCCAATACGTATGATTGTATGAACTAAAGATCTTAAAATCAATACAGATGTATTTATTATAAACGTTAGTCCTTAACATCTATCACTGTGTATATCACCATTCAAACATCTTTTAAAAGTTGAACAAACCCCACACAGCTCAGTAAAGACAGTGAAATGTTGACTTTATTTGATAACTTCAGTGAAAACTAACGTTCATATTTCTCTTTTTGATTATAATACTGATGAACGTTCAAAACAAAGCACTTTGGCAACTTACCACCTATGTTTTAAAATGCTTAATAAGCACCGTAACTTTCATGATATCATTTCTCGGTCATAATCGGTTGTTTCCGTGAACGGCCGACTGTTGAGTGACGGCAAATGCTGCGGCTGCAAGGCATTGTGGGGCAGCATTTTCGCTTCTCCTGTCGGTTAGGGAGGTCCAGTGGTTCCTAAGCTAAAGGAGGTTATAAAGGAAGTTTGAAACCTCCTTTCCTATCATTCTCATCATTCTAGAGAATTCGAACGGCACTTATCATGGCTGCCACTGAGGGACTTCCGGGTCATTTCACTCCTTTAGGAAGGTTCCTAAGCTAAATGGACTATTCGACTTCAGCCCAAGTCTCTTGTCTTCCTTCCTGTGTTTTTCCTCCTGTGTCTGATTGTCTAATTGTGTTCACCTGTCTACCTCCCCTGTTCAGCTGTTTCTTGTCCCGTGATTACCCCTCTCTGTATGTAGTCTTTTCTTTTCCTGTGTTCCCCTGTTGGTTCATTGTTTGTCTTTCCCTTCACGTCACGCTCCATGTTTGTCCTTGAAGTTTTGATCCTGGATTCTTTACTCGTGCTCCCCTGTTTTGGTAATGTTAAGTTTGTCTCTTGTCATCGTGACAGATACCATGAAGGAGATGGGAGATGACAAACTGGCTGTGCTGCTGATCATGACTTAGAGGGTATGTTAAGATGATGGAAAGAAGGTACAGTGATGGGCCTCTGTCCATTATGATATTGAGATGATATTCTAATAATAGCTTCATGATCCTCAAAAACTACATAAACTAAAACCAAGGACACAAATCTGACAATGAATACAGAGGAAACGTGGCCATATGTATGGGGTACTAACGGAACTAAACGGGAAAAGTACTCCGGTGTGAACGCGCCTATTAAGAAAATACAATTCTGTTTAGGGCTTAAGAATGGCTACTGTTAAGCCTCTCCTACATATTGTACACGCGGTTCTTTATTTGGGATGTCACAGGCGACAAATAGGTCAAGGTTGCCAAGTATGGCAAGTCTGTGTACTCTGTCTCAAGGAGAACATTTAACAATGACCTGGAATCTTGGAGCAGAATGAGGATTCCATTCATTCTTTTGATGCCTCTTCATCTGTTAGCCCTTTGAGTTTTCCACTGAAGGGTACTTGGGTTTCAAACCTATTCTATATCTTCCTTAAGGGGATATATGTTTCAAGGTAAATATGTTCATGTCGCTATTGCAACATAAGAAATAAACACTGTGGATTTTGTTCCACGGCAGAATCCAAACAATTAAAATGTCAAAGGAACGACATATCTCATGGGTCCAAGTTAGAATAACCTTTTACAATGATAAAAAGTAGGTGGGATGAGCATCCCAGTTTGGCTGTGATATAGTCATATTACAAACATAACAAACTCCTTGGAGGAACTCGTAAAACAATTATTTACAGCTGGTAGCATGTGGTCATAACTTAATGAGAGACAAAAGATGGGAAGTTTCCCTGGTAAAGGTTTAATCCACTCTTCAAAATCTGACATGTGACAGGGTCTTTCAGGGTCATTTAATACAATGCAGTTTAATTCAATAAACTCATTTTAAATTATACCAATCAATTGGCTTTATTGGCATAAAAGTATCAAGTTAAAGTGTTGCTAAAATAAATGGTAAGATACCAATTATAACGTAAAGAAGCTAACAATTGATGGATAACACACGTGTTGGTTACTGGGATACTTTAAATCATGACAATTGCCATGGAAACAAGTTTTTCAAGAAACTGTGGTCATCTCCTAAGTATCAAATGTCACAACACGGATGAAAATCATTTTGCTTTGTGTGCAACTTATTTTAAGCTTGATCTCAAATGTTTTGCCAACGGTTTTCATTTCCATTTAGGGAATTATATAACAGCCGATTTTAATTTATATGGATGGTACCTCATCTTTAATTGTATTACAGCAGATGTGCCAGTGTCTCGTAAATGTAGACAACAGACATTTGGGGGCATTTCCAAAAACTACCATCTCACATGGCACAGACACATTAATAAGATGTATGTAAACTCTATAAATAAAGCATTTTTTAAATTATTTATAAGATCACATCGTGCACTATTCATCACCACCTATTCTTTAAGTATTATTGACACATATTTTCTTCATACATTGCTTTAAGCATAATGAAATATACAATTGTCATCATCAAACATTATTTAGCATTATAAATGCTTTCCCACCCAGATTTACAAACTTTGACAAAGGTGTACATCTACATTAAAGATGATCGATGAGGATTTTGGAAGACTTTCAAAAACAAAAGCCCCATTGCTGGCCATGAAGATAATAAAAGACTGTTAATGTCCATTAGATGTTTCAACTTCAATGTCCTGTAAATTAAATAACTAGAATGGTTGGAATTCTACACAAACCCTATTCTGCAATATTCAATTAACGATACAATTTGTTCCAAGTTTGCAAATATTGGTCGAGGCAGTAGTAGTAGTGACCAATATCTAAAGCAGCAAGCTTGTGACTCACAAAGATAATGTAGTGGCAAAATGCATCTCCTTGCTTTTCTCTAAATATGTTGACATCCATGCTCCCCTAAGCAGACCCCTAATCTAGATATTGTTTACTGAAAGTTTTTTAGGTTGGAATATAGCAACTTTGTGTGTAATATATCTTGTATTTTTTTAATTATAGTTAAATAGAATCATGCCTGCCATCTCCTGAAACATCACTGCCACAAAATAAGCAACAGGATGGAAAAAGGTCATGACCAAATAGAGTGAGACAACTGCTGACCAGCCACTCCCCTTCTCTATAAAAGAGGTGGACTCGCAAGAACTGAAAGACACCAACACAGGTGAGTGTACTCAGAAGGACCTCCAATTGTATGCTCTTTTTGATTAGTCTCTCATGTTAATGTGTTGTTAACCACTTAACAACAACAACAACAACAACAACAACAACTGCTGTTTATAATAACCACTTATTCTGTCCGGCAGAGTTATCTTTTAGTAGTTTTGACTGGTAAGCATTATTCCAAAACAGCTAAAGAAATAATTAATTCCAAAACATTCCACACTTAATCAGCTTATTTTACAACACATGCTTTCACATACATACTGAATGATGATTAAGAGTAATACTAATCTCTGATTGTGAAGGGATTTGAGGTGATTTAATGAACATACATTATTTAAGTCAGAAGAAATTCTAACACCTTTACCAACACCTGTTCTTAAATTGAACCTGAAGGTCTGCAGTTCAAATTTGAAGAACTAAACATTGTGCTCATGTTTACTGATCTTTTCATAGATCTGAGACTCGTCTTTTTTGGAACAAGCTAAGGTAAAAGATCTCACCAAAAGCATGTTATCTCCACTATCACCATGATACCAAACCATATATTTTGTCATGTTAACACTATTGTGGACTCCTCATCTGTTCAGCCTCCTCCAAAGTGCCATCATGAGCACAGATGCGGAGATGGCCTCCTATGGCCCGGCAGCCATTTACCTCCGAAAAACAGAGAGGGAGAGGATTGAGGCTCAGGCTGCCCCTTTTGATGCCAAAACATCCTACTTTGTGGCTGATGTGACGGATATGTACCTCAAGGGTAAACTTGTAAAGAAAGAGGGTGGCAAAGCCACAGTTGATACAGATTCTGGAAAGGTGATTCATTGTTTCACTTTTTGTAAAGAACGATGTCTTGACATTTACTGGAGTATTTGTAAAAAATGTACTGACACTAGAGAATTACAGAATTAAAAAGAAATTAAGAATGTTATTATTTTATGAATTTCCTTTCAGACTCTCACTGTAAAAGAGGAGGACATCCATCTCAGGAACCCTCCAAAGTATGACAAAATGGAGGACATGGCCATGATGACCCATCTCAATGAGCCTGCTGTGCTGTATAACCTCAAAGAGCGTTATTCATCATGGATGATCTATGTGAGTTTCCACTCTGCCATACAGTTTATACAATGTTTCAATGTGAATGTAAATATGTATATATGTGTATCTATGTTTATGCTATCTGCTTTTACAGACCTACTCTGGCCTGTTCTGTGTCGTCGTGAACCCCTACAAGTGGCTTCCTGTGTACGACACTCAGGTTGTGGATGCATACAAAGGCAAAAAGAGGATTGAGGCACCACCCCATATCTTTTCCATCTCTGACAATGCCTATCAGTTCATGCACACTGGTAAGATTAATGTTACAAGTGTTAAGGATGATAAATACACAGAAGTGAAATGTACCTTAAACAAAAACTTTTGGAATGAACATTCAAAATGGAAATCATGTGAACTATGTGTACTGTATGTTTGTATTTAAGATCGCGAGAACCAGTCTGTCCTGATTACGTGAGTATAAAACAAGCTGCCTATTAAATATGTATAAGCTTCATGATAATGAAGCAGAATTTTGACAATGTGCCTCCTGTAACACAGCGGAGAATCCGGTGCAGGAAAGACAGTGAACACCAAGCGTGTCATCCAGTACTTTGCAACAATTGCAGCTATTGGATCTTCTAAGAAGGCTGAGTCATCGTCTGGCAAAATTAAGGTAAACTAGAAGCTTAACAAAAAACAATTTCACAGAAAAGTTCATGTCAATGCGTATTTTTCATGTACATCAAATATTTTCTTGCAGGGCTCCCTTGAAGACCAGATCATTGCAGCCAACCCTCTGCTGGAGGCCTATGGTAATGCCAAGACTGTGAGGAATGACAACTCCTCTCGTTTTGTGAGTAATAAAGGAAATATATTTTTACATTTTTGTTGCTGGATTAGAAAAACTGATTATTAATGACCTGGCCATCTAGGGTAAATTCATCAGAATCCACTTTGGCCCTACTGGAAAGCTGGCTTCAGCTGATATTGAAACATGTAAGTTTTAACCATGGTGTGAGTCAAGAGTTATTTGTCCTAAAATCTGGTCTCTGTTGAAATGATACATTGAAATGTAAAGTAATTCCAGTTTGAACTTATATTTGTAATTCACAGATCTGCTGGAAAAGTCCCGTGTCACCTTCCAGTTGTCTGCTGAGAGAAGCTACCATATATTCTATCAGTTGATGACTGGCCACAGGCCTGAGGTCCTGGGTATGTTATACCAAAAGATTAAAACATTTTCCAGAAAAAAAACAAGTTTGTTTATGTATTTATATATTTTTCCTCTAGAGACTCTTCTTATCACCACCAACCCCTATGACTACCATATGATCAGTCAGGGTGAAATCACTGTCAAAAGCATAGATGATGTGGAGGAGTTTGATGCAACAGATGTAAGACAACAATTTAATGAAAAAATATATTACACAGAGGAAAATGTTTCCCATACCAATAACTGCTTTATTTACATTGCAGGCGGCAATTGACATATTGGGCTTCACTAATGAGGAGAAAATGGGCATTTACAAGCTGACTGGGGCTGTGATGCATCATGGAAACATGAAATTCAAGCAAAAGCAGCGTGAGGAGCAGGCTGAACCTGATGGCAATGAGGGTAAATAAGAAATTCTCAACATTTTAAGATTTGTGTAATAATTTATAGTTATGTGTGTTTGATAATTACTTTGATTCTTTCATTCAGAGGCTGATAAAATCGCCTACCTCCTCGGCCTGAACTCAGCCGAAATGCTGAAATGTTTGTGCTACCCAAGAGTCAAGGTTGGAAATGAGATGGTGACCAAAGGTCAAACTGTGTCACAGGTAACAAAAAGTACATTAAATATTTGCCAAAATGTTAGCAAGGTTGACTTTGTGATATGAAAATGTTTACTACACTAAAATGTTTACTACACTAAAATCCTTATTTCTAGGTCAAAAATTCTGTCAGTGCTCTGTGCAAGTCCATCTATGAGAAAATGTTCTTGTGGATGGTCATCCGCATCAATGAGATGTTGGCCACAAAGCTGGCCAGACAGTACTACATTGGAGTGTTGGATATCGCTGGATTTGAGATCTTTGATGTAAGTTGAAAAATATCTGAGCAGTTTTGAATTTCAACATTATTTTACAATGAAATGAAATGTTTCAATAACTACAGTACAACAGCTTGGAGCAACTCTGCATCAACTTCACCAATGAGAAACTGCAACAGTTTTTCAACCACCACATGTTTGTCTTGGAGCAAGAGGAGTACAAGAAAGAAGGCATTGAATGGGAGTTCATTGACTTTGGTATGGACTTGGCTGCCTGCATTGAGCTTATCGAGAAGGTATGTATTGACATTAGAAGAACATCTTGATTCATGTGCAAATGTTTGCTTCCTCAGTTGAATTTTAACAGAAAATGTAAACTCCTTCAAGCCAATGGGCATCTTCTCCATCCTTGAAGAGGAGTGCATGTTCCCCAAGGCCTCTGACACAACTTTCAAGAACAAGCTGCATGATCAGCATCTTGGCAAGACCAAGGCCTTTGAGAAGCCAAAGCCTGGAAAGGGCAAGGCTGAAGCTCACTTCTCCCTGGTTCACTATGCCGGTATAGTGGACTACAATATCACTGGCTGGCTGGACAAGAACAAGGACCCCCTGAATGACTCAGTTGTTCTGCTCTACCAGAAAGCTTCAAACAAACTGCTGGCATTGCTGTATCTAACTCATGGTGGTGAAGGTAATAACTATCGTATAATATTTTTGTGTGAAAAATCTAATCCAGAGAAAAAAACGTTGGTTTTATTTATTCAGTCACATACATATATTTGTTTTAAAACAGAGGCTGGTGCCAGTAAGAAGGCTGGAAAAAAGAAGGGTGGTTCCTTCCAAACTGTGTCTGCTCTTTTCAGAGTATGTATTGTTTCAAATTACAATATGATAAACAGTTGCTTAACACATCTTGAAATTCAGCTGACCTAATATCTTGTGTTTTCCAATGCACAGGAGAACTTGGGAAAGCTGATGTTCAACTTGAGGAGCACTCACCCTCATTTTGTCCGTTGCCTGATTCCAAATGAATCGAAGACCCCAGGTAAGAAGGGCATAAAGTTGAATTGACTTTATACAACATGGTTGTGTAAAGCAATGTTTCAATACAATGTATTGCAATACACAGAATGAATTTATTGGTCTTTGTTTTTTATATGTGTTGTAAAAACAATCACAAGCCATAATGCTTGTTAAGCTGAATTATTTGGTACAATTTACAGGTCTTATGCAGAACCACTTGGTCATCCACCAGCTGAGGTGTAACGGTGTGCTGGAAGGCATCAGAATCTGCAGAAAGGGCTTCCCAAGCAGAGTCCTGTACGCTGACTTTAAGCAGAGGTAACTGCAGTTTTAATTATTAGCAAGTCAAGTTAATTTCAGTACAACAAAAAAACACCAATAAAAGATGAGAGGTAAATATAAGTAACAACATTGTTTTCTCTTGCAGATACAAAGTATTGAATGCCAGTATCATCCCTGAGGGACAGTTTATTGACAACAAGAAAGCTTCAGAGAAGCTGCTTGGCTCCATTGATGTAGACCACACTCAGTACAAGTTTGGGCACACTAAGGTACATTTCTATGGACAATATCAATAGCTCTGAAGTGCATATGTCCAGTATCCATTTATACAAATGATTGAATTATTTCACTTGATAACCTAGGTGTTCTTCAAAGCCGGTCTGCTGGGTACCCTTGAAGAGTTGAGAGATGATAAACTGGCTAAGCTGGTGACCATGACTCAGGCTCGCATGAGAGGTTTCCTCTCAAGGAGAGAGTTTGTTAAGATGATGGAGAGGAGGTAGAATTATCATACAGTACACATAACTTTAGTGTACATTTTTAAATGTATCGTACATGTATTTTTGGTTGAATTCTAAGCAGTTTTACAGATTTCATTTCAGTAATAATACCTTTTGTATTATCTCTTTTTAGAGAAGCTATTTTTGCTGTCCAGTACAATATCCGTTCTTTCATGAATGTGAAAAATTGGCCATGGCTTAAATTGTACTTCAAGATCAAGCCTCTTCTTCAGAGTGCTGAGACGGAGAAAGAGCTGTTACAGATGAAGGAGAACTATGATAAGATGAAATCAGACTTGGCTACTGCCCTGGCCAAGAAGAAGGAACTGGAGGAGAAAATGGTCTCCCTGTTGCAGGAAAAGAATGACCTGCAACTCCAAGTGGCTTCGGTAAGTAGTAAACAAAAGCAAGTCTTATTGTATCACAAGTAATCCTAAATCATTCAAAACTGTTGCTCACATTTTCAGATTCCGGGTGAGCTCAGTAGAGGCCATATAATTTATTTGCCTTCTTACTATTGCAAAAGTAGATCAACTAAATGAATAATAAACAAAAATCAATGAATATTAAAATCTCTAAAAAGAAGATAACAAACAATGAGTCTGTTTGTTATCTTCTTTTTAGAGATTTTAATATTCATTGATTTTTGTTTATGCATGTCCAAACTACAATATAGGAAGGAGACAATCTCTCTGATGCTGAGGAAAGATGTGAAGGGCTCATTAAGAGCAAGATCCAGCTTGAGGCCAAACTCAAAGAGACAACCGAGAAACTGGAAGATGAAGAGGAAATGAATGGTGAGTTGACCGCTAAGAAGAGGAAGCTGGAGGATGAATGCTCAGAGCTGAAGAAAGATATTGATGACTTGGAGCTCACCTTGGCTAAAGTGGAGAAGGAGAAACATGCCACAGAAAATAAGGTTTCTATCACTTTAAATATACACTGATACAAAATGATAAAAAACCTTTGCACAGAATAACATGTATAGAATGCTAAGTTACTTTAAAAGTGTACCCTTCTTTTAGGTGAAAAACCTGACAGAGGAGATGGCATCTCAAGATGAATCCATTGCCAAGTTAACCAAGGAGAAGAAAGCCCTCCAAGAGGCGCACCAGCAAACACTTGATGATCTCCAGTCAGAGGAAGACAAAGTCAACACTCTGACCAAAGCCAAGACAAAGCTGGAACAGCAAGTGGACGATGTAAGAAAACAATTGTTATGACTTTGTGTTTTTTGTTCTTATATTGACTTCTTGGTGTTGATGATTGGTCTGTTAAATGCCTTATCAATACCTATCTTCTGATAGCTTGAGGGATCATTGGAGCAAGAGAAAAAGCTCCGCATGGACCTTGAGAGAGCCAAGAGGAAGCTTGAGGGGGATCTGAAACTGACCCAGGAATCCGTAATGGATCTGGAGAATGGCAAGCAGCAATCTGATGAGAGAATCAAGAAGTATTTGTTTGTTACTTTTAAACCTCATATCTTTCTATTGCCACAATGCAACCTTTTTTTTCTTTCAACAAAAAGTATAGCAAATATTTGCATTCCCACTCTTCAGGAAGGACTTTGAGAATAGCCAGCTCCTCAGCAAGATTGAAGATGAACAGACACTTGGTGCTCAGCTTCAGAAGAAGGTCAAGGAACTCCAGGTAATGTATTTCACAAGAATATTTAATAAGTGATTTGGAAACAACAAAGGTTAACAAACCTTCTGGTCATTACCATTATTAAATCTAGGCTCGTATTGAGGAGGAGATTGAGGCTGAGAGGGCTGCTCGGGCTAAGGTGGAGAAGCAAAGGGCGGACCTCTCCAGGGAGCTTGAGGAGATCAGTGAGAGGCTGGAGGAAGCTGGTGGAGCAACATCCGCTCAGATTGAGATGAACAAGAAGCGCGAAGCTGAGCTTCAGAAGCTGCGTCGGGATCTTGACGAGTCAACCCTGCAGCATGATTCTACCGCAGCAGCTCTCCGCAAGAAACAAGCTGACAGTGTTGCAGAACTGGGAGAGCAGATCGACAATCTCCAGCGCGTCAAGCAGAAGCTGGAGAAGGAGAAGAGCGAGTTCAAGATGGAGATTGATGATATCTCCAGCAACATGGAGTCTGTTGCCAAAGCAAAGGTGAGTGGTTTGTTTTTGCAAGGGGTGTGCTTTTTCTTATGGTTTTAAAGAAATATTCAACATACTTTTTCTGTTTGTAGGGCAATTTGGAAAAAATGTGCAGAACTCTTGAAGATCAGTTGAGTGAGCTCAAAACCAAAAATGATGAGAATGGTCGCAAACTGAATGACATCAGTGGACAGAAGGCCAGACTGCAGACAGAGAATGGTAAGGCACATGAGAGAAAAACTAAATGGAAACCAGTAGTAATTACTTTGATAAATGACAAGTTTACATGTTGTCCATCAGGTGAATATTCCCGCAAGCTTGAGGAGAAGGAAGCTCTTGTTTCCCAGCTCACCAGAGGCAAACAGGCCTTCACTCAGCAGATCGAGGAGTTTAAGAGGCACATTGAGGAAGAAGTGAAGGTATGATAAGTTTATCTTGAATCAAGTCTTCCTTTTTGAATAGTAGTCATTAAAAATAATAATGAATGCTTAATATGTATGTATATCTTTGCCTGCTTCATAGGTAAGTAACACATGTTTTATTGTTCATCAGGCCCAGAACGCCCTGGCCCATGCTGTTCAGGCAGCCCGTCATGACTGTGATCTGCTCAGAGAGCAGTTTGAGGAGGAGCAGGAGGCCAAGGCTGAGCTGCAGAGAGGGATGTCCAAGGCCAACAGTGAGGTGGCTCAGTGGAGAGCCAAATATGAGACTGATGCTATCCAGCGCACTGAGGAGCTGGAGGAGGCCAAGTATATAAACCAAGTTATACTGTTCCATTAGTCAACACATCTGAATACCTTGTAGTGTCTGTTTGTATGCAAGACAAAACGAATCCTTCCTTGCTACCTACAGGAAAAAGCTTGCCCAGCGTCTGCAGGAGGCTGAGGAATCAACTGAGGCTGTGAACTCTAAGTGTGCCTCTCTGGAGAAGACCAAGCAAAGGCTGCAGGCCGAAGTGGAAGACCTCATGATTGATGTTGAGAGAGCTAACGGTCTGGCTGCCAACCTTGACAAGAAGCAGAGGAACTTTGATAAGGTAAGTGGTAAAACTGATAATCCAACCCAGTGTCGTCACAAGATACACATACATATATTCAACCAACTGCTTTTTAATTATCCTATACAAATCTAGGTCCTGGCAGAATGGAAGCAGAAGTATGAAGAGGCCCAGGCAGAGCTGGAAGGATCCCAGAAGGAGGCTCGTTCTCTCAGCACTGAACTGTTCAAGATGAAGAACTCTTATGAGGAAACTCTGGATCACTTGGAGACCTTAAAGAGAGAAAACAAGAACCTGCAACGTAAATTAATCTCACTAAATAAAAAGTAACTTGTAACATACAGGTGTATGTTATGAACCTGTGTGGAGTTAAATCCTTATACGTCTACTTTCATTGTTCTATAGAGGAGATCACAGACATGACTGAACAGATTGGTGAGACTGGGAAGTGTATCCATGAGCTGGAGAAATCCAAGACGTCTGTGGAGGTTGAGAAGTCTGAGATTCAGATGGCACTGGAAGAAGCTGAGGTAATATTTGAAAATACAATATCAGACCACTCACATGATAGCATATCTAAGAGCAAATACTACACATCACCATGCATCATTTTACTTAAAGGGTACACTGGAGCATGAAGAGTCCAAGATTATTCGTGTTCAACTTGAGCTCAACCAGGTCAAAGGTGAGGTTGACAGGAAGCTGTCAGAGAAGGATGAGGAGATGGAGCAGATCAAGAGGAACAGCCAGAGGGTGATCGACTCCATGCAGACCAATCTCGATGCTGAGGTCAGAAGTAGGAATGATGCCCTTAGAATTAAGAAGAAGATGGAGGGAGATCTTAATGAGATGGAGGTTCAGCTGAGTCATGCCAACAGGCAGGCTGCTGAGGCCCAGAAACAACTGAGGAATGTCCAGGGACAGCTCAAGGTGAGATCTGTTTGATTGCTAAATGAAAAAAACATGTTTAAAAGTAAAGAAAGTGAGTCTTTATTTGAATGTTTTCAGGATGCCATACTGCACCTTGATGATGCTATCAGAGGACAGGAAGAAATGAAGGAACAGGTTGGCATGGTGGAGCGCAGAAATGGCCTGATGGTGGCTGAGATTGAGGAGCTGAGAGCCGCTCTGGAGCAGACAGAGAGAGCACGCAAAATAGCTGAGCAGGAGTTGGTTGATGCCAGTGAGCGTGTTGGATTGCTTCATTCTCAGGTGCATTTCTTATGTATTAATTCCAAAGAAACTAGTTTTATGAATACATTAATAATATCATATTAAACATGGGTTTCTTTTCTATAAATTCAGAACACCAGTCTTATGAACACCAAGAAGAAGCTGGAGACTGACTATGTCCAGGTCCAGGGTGAAGTTGATGATGCTATCCAGGAAGCAAGAAATGCTGAGGAGAAAGCCAAAAAGGCAATCACTGATGTGTGTCTATGTTATGAATCTTCTTTTTTTATGTATAATGCAACTTTGAAACATTTGACCATTGATGTCAATATGTTTTACATTGTAATTCCAAACTGAAAATCATTTCAGGCGGCCATGATGTGTGAGGAGCTGAAGAAGGAGCAAGATACCAGTGCTCACCTTGAGAGGATGAAGAAGAACCTGGAGGTCACAGTCAAGGACCTGCAGCACCGCCTGGATGAGGCTGAGAACCTCGCCATGAAGGGTGGCAAGAAACAGCTCCAGAAACTGGAGTCCAGGGTACGAACTGTACATAAATGCTCAAAATATAAGAGGTTTAGCCTGTACAATGTACGTTTAGGGCAAAGTAGAAATGTAACCTTTCTCTGTACTAGTATTTTTGATACACTATATATCATCACATGACAGGTGCGTGAGCTTGAAACTGAAGTTGAAGCTGAACAGAGACGTGGTGCTGATGCTGTGAAAGGTGTCCGCAAATATGAGAGGAGAGTGAAGGAGCTTATCTACCAGGTAATTTAATATTCAACAAAAAACTATCATGAGTTCCTTATTGTTTGCATTCAGACACTATACTTCATTAATACCAATTATTTATTTGTGTAGACTGAGGAGGATAAGAAGAATATGTTCAGACTTCAGGATCTGGTGGACAAGCTGCAGCTCAAAGTCAAGGCTTACAAGAGACAGGCTGAGGACGCTGTGAGTCAAATATGTTGTGATCTTACGTAGCACAAATCCATAAGGACACAAACAAGCCAAACTAATATGATGAAGTATTCATAAATGACATACTGTACATTTAAACCCTTCACAGGAGGAGCAGGCCAACACCCACATGACCAGGCACAGGAAGGTGCAGAATGAGATGGAGGAAGCACAGGAGCGTGCTGACATCGCTGAGTCCCAGGTCAACAAGCTCAGAGTCAAGAGCCGTGATGTTGGGAAGGTAACTGTAACAGTCTTTGCTCACGCGCAAGGAGAAGGGAGTTGTGCAAGAACAAAGCAGGTTTCATCTCAAATACAACCATTTAGAACTACACCAGCAAAATGAAGCACATTTAAATACTTCAGCTTCACCAAAAAGTGCCACTCCATGGCCAAGAGACCAGGCTGCCATCAAGATCTTATTGTCTTACTGAAAACCTAATTCTTGTTCAGCTTTCTAATCTCTGGCTGATTCACTGATGTCTTTCCACCAGCAGCAAGCGCCCTAACCTAACCCTACTGCTAGAGTAACCAATAGGATACAACAATTTGTAAAATGAGAGGGCACTTGTGTTTAATAGGGTGGTTTAGGTCAAATGTATATGTATATACTGTATACCATCATTTATTTATTTTCACAAGTGATATAGCGATTGTATATGGTAAATTGTACATTTAAAATAAAACGTAGATAAAAAGATAGCTTACATTTGAAAATGTGTTTAATTATTGTTTTTTCTTTCTTTTTTTCCAGTCTGACACTGCTGAATAGGAAGAAACATCCTTCTGAAGACTTGACATAATTCATAAAATATGATCTAGCTGTTGAATTGTCTTCTTGTTATATCAATAAAATGCATCCTGAATGTATGAGTGAAAGCAACCTTCTTTGCCCCTAGGGGAATTTACTTTGCACAAAGAACATTAAAGAATATCAAAAGAACATCAACAACCGTGAAAAAACATCAGAAACCATCATTAAAAAAACAACTTCTTGTAATGTCAAGAAACATAGAAAGATATATTTTCTTAAAAAGAAGAAACGTTGTAGAACCTTTTCAAACCAAGCATTTCGGTTAGCATTTCATGTCTTTTTGCTATCAATACCCAGCAGGCCATCAATGGGTGTGTTGATTAAAGGGGACAGTAGAGGAAATGTAATAAAATAAATATGAGAAATTAACCAATCATTTCTAAAATTCTATCTCTTTAAACCTACTGTAGGTTGTGGGGTTAATAAGACAACTGTGTCCTAAAAATATATATTATTCTCTTCATGCCAAATATGAATCACTGCTCCCTCCTTAGCTGGATTTATTTTTGACCATGATAAAATCGTGTGATCTGTTGTATATTACGAGTAATAAGTCTGTGCAAAACATGAAAATTAATAATACACCTTGACGGGAAATGTAATTATGTTTCAGTGAGTCAGTTAGTCATTCAGTATAAACTCAAAAACTGCCTTTTTCTTAACTCCTCGCAGACATTTGTTTTGTTTTTGTGTGCGGAAAATATTTCTATTTAAATAACAGTGTTTGCAATCCTTGTTCAGACTATTGCCAGGAGATATATAAGACTTGCATTCATGACAGGGCCTGCATTTTATTTCCGATATCTGAGATTTGCATGTCCTGTAACTATACACCAGTGACATTTCAAGGCTTCTCCAAATTAAAATCCAATCACCGGGTGTGATTTGAAATGAAGACACAGCTGCCAACCTTCAGGTTGGGTAATATTGTATCTGTTGTGTAATGTCTTTATTTAAGCTTTGTAAAACTATAAATGTTAAGAAATTCTGACAAAATCAAATGGTTCACATGAGGATGCAGCTCGTGTATAAAAACAGCAGCTCTGGACAATTGACATTTGATTGACATTTCCTATAGCAATCTTTATTCATTTAAACTGTGTTCAGTTTATGTACTGTCGTTAATAAGCTGCTTCAATGTTTCATTTTTCATTTACATTGCTCAACTTATAAGATTTGTATATAAGGATTTGTATGTTCAATTATTTATTGTAATTAAGTATTTATCGTGCTGAATCTTATAAACCTTGGAATAGCGGGGCAGAATATTTACAATGTGTCGTCAAATCAGCGGTGAAGAATCAGGTTCAGGAGAGATGGTAAACATCAAAAGCGTGATCAAATTAAACAATTGCAAGTTACATTGACTGTTAATTAATCACGAATCTGCCTCGAGGACCTCTGCAGCCAGGTGGAGGCCTGTAGTAATGCCAAGACTGTGAGAAATTACAATTGCACTTGTTTTGTGACTAGTCACAACAAGGAATAATTCTGAGAGTTTTATCATTGTCTAAAATTGCTAAAAAAGGATCTGGCTGTCTAGGCGTACATTTGGCAGGTTCAAGATTTGGCTGCTGATTCAGTTACATTTAAGTGCCAACTATAATGTTTACATGGGGGGGGCTAAAGTACTTTATTTTACAAAAAGTTTAAAGAGGGCCACATAACTTTATTTTCATCAGGAGTATTACGTTCATATTTAGGTTGCTACTGTATATCCTATTTCTCATTAATACAAAGTTCAATTAGGGCATGTTGAACCACTTGTAGGAGCATAATTCTCCAGTAGGACTCAGATGAGGGTGTTGCACTTTTCCTTGTACATGTGATGTTTCGGTGTTGTTGTTTTTTGTTTTGTTTCTTTCCGTTAACTATCGAGTGGGCACTAAGTATTGTTTGTAGTAAGTTTCTGTGTTTCTCTTATTATCCTACGATACTGTTATGTTTGGCTGTGATTGAATAAGAAATATGAAGGACAGACCATCTATTTCTATTTATTTTGTGTTTTTTAGCAAGGGGCAGGTCATATAAGATTATTTTCTTCTCCCTGGTCCTTATCAGTCAATGGTGTTTACAGAGACATGTTTTGTAAACAATTATTATACATTAAATTGTGCATACCATGAACGGAACAAATTAAAATGAAATGAAAATAAAAATGAAAATGAAATGAACTAAATGTGGGACAATACAGTCTGTAAACACCCTTCAATAATTTCATGTTTCTTGTTTTCTTTTCCAGAGTGAGTCTGTTTAATAAGAGACCATATCCGAATGGAACTGTTCGACAGAAAAAAACCAACTGTGGAATAATTCTGATTACACTCACTAATCCTGTTCTCATGAGGCCAGTGTAACCCTAAACAATGTACAGGATGAGCAGGTGGAAGATCATAAGCACATCCCAGGTAAACAAGTCGAGAGACATGATGCTGGAAAGGTCTCTTTTCATTGTGTTGATTGAGAATGTTAACATTACTGTTGTACATGTATTGTTTATAAAGCATTGAATGGTTTTGGCCCAAAATACATTTCTGATCTACTGCTAAATTATGAACCATCCAGAACTCTCAGGTCTTCTGGGACTGGTCTGCTTTCTCTCACCAGAGTCAGAACTAAACATGGAGAAGCAGTGTTCAGTTATTATTCTCCAAATATCTGGAACAAACTCCCAGAAACCTGCAGGTCCGCTGCAACTCTTACTACTTTTAAATCCAGGCTGAAGACTTTTCTTTTTGCCGCTGCTTTTAATTGAAATATTCATATCTTAAACTGCACTGTAACTTTTATTCATGTATCTTTTCTTTTAATGTTTATTTTATTATTTTAGCTTTTTAAAGACTGTTTTTAAATGCTTGACCTACTTTTAAATGCCATTTTCTTAATGTCATTTTTGTAAAGCACTTTGAATTGCCTTGTGTTGAAATGTGCTATATAAATAAACTTGCTTTGCCTTGCATTACATCAATACTTAAGATGAATGATATATTTAGGTGATAGACCAATACTATATTATGACTTAACAGACCTTTTTTTCTCAGGATTCCCAACCTTGGTGATGTATTCAGAGGACACAAAGACATGAGAGAGCAGGTTGCCATGGTGAAGGACAGAAAGGACCTGATGCTGGCTGAGATTGAGGAGCTGAGAGCAGAAAGAGAGAGGAAGCAAAGTTGATGAGCAGGATCTTAGTTGATGCATGTGAGACTGTTTCACTTTCATATGATTCCTCTATCACCCAAATTCAAAATAGAAAAATACTGATATTTAGACTAACAGCTCTCCAGGTAACTTACAAGAGAAGAAACATTCATATGTTCACACATTTAATGAGTATTGTAGTCCACCTACATTTTAACATCAAAATGTTTACCAGTCCAAATTCTCCATTTCAATCTTTCCAAAAAAAAAAGTTTATACGTAAGAATACATCCCAAACACTATGACGGCACTACCTTCCTTTGGAAAAGTAGCTCTCTTGTTAATTGTTCCAGTTTTAATTAATAATTGAGCTATTGATTTGAGTGTTTTACCTGAGAAGATTCAGGTTCTATGTTGAGTTTTAAAAAAAATGTTCAGTTGTTTTTTTTATCTGGAGTGCCCAGTTAACTTTTGGTTTAGTTTATGACTTTATTGACACGTGGGCTATAGTGCATAATTAATACAAGTTCTCAAATAAATACGCATGAGTTAACCAGAGAACATTCATTCATTCCACTTAAAATTAGAAATGAGCAAGTTTTAGCTAACTATCTAACCTAAACTTGAAGGCTAATTAGCTAACGTTAGCAAAAGGCTAACGCTAGGTTAACAGCTATGGTTAACAGCAGATATCTGCAATAATACCTGAATCATGTCATCACAATATAAAAAAAACAAAATAGTTACATTTGATGTGATTTTCCATACCGACTTCCATAACTCCATAAGCCACAAACCATGGCAATTGGCAACAACAAGTCAGCCATGTGCATCACGTTTTTGTGTCCCCTGGAAACAGTGTATTGAACTATGTTTTTTGCTTCTTCATTTATTGTGTCCATTGGATCTTTTTCTTAATTTTGCGACAACCCTGAGGTTGTCCACCAGTTGGTGCTGCTGTAACCTGTGTTTCTTGTAATCGGCAGTGATGGGACCCGGTTGCCAATTTCAAGAAATGGAGAAACGGGACAGATTTTCGGATTTCTGGCGGATTTAGTTACTTTTTTTTGTTACTTTATTTCGGGGTTAGGATTATGTTATTAATTATTTTGGGGGAGCCAGCCCCCTAGGATTCGAGGGGTCAAACCCCCCAAAATGCATAGAAAACTATGCATACCTATAACACAATACAAACACAATGGTCTTACACCTGCATTAGGCTACTACATCACATTGTACATCAGCATGTTCAAATCGGATAGGTGGGCACTATAAGACATCTGGGCACCTCGATGTACAATTGGCTATTTTGTCCAAAATGTTAACAATAAATATTTGAAAAATGGTATTAAGTAATGCAAAGTATACATGATGTGAACATGCACGGTACATCATTATTAGACTTAATGTTATCCTTCAACCAAAAATTTTCCCAGCATTTTCCCATCAATCAGCTGACTGACTCTCACACACACACACACACACACACACACACACGCACGCACGCACGCACACACGCACGCACGCACGCACACACACACACACACACACACACACACACACACACCAACACGTTCTCACTCCCATCCCGTCACATATTGACGGACGGTCAGGGCCTCTCCCCGTCGCTATATTACGTACAGGGCACCCCTTACCCGTCAGGCTTCTACGGGCAGGGCGTCCCATAGACCTTCATTGGGGACAGCGGACCCCTTGACCGTCAGGCTTCTACGGGCAGGGCGTCCCATAGACCTTCATAGACCACGTGATCAACAACGATGGCCAACCTTCGTGTTATTCTCGGTGGAAAATGCCTATTTTAAGGTTCATTTGGCCATTAAAATGCGTTTTGATGTTATTTCATGCGAGTAATTAGTTTTTATTTCTGATTATTTGTGCAGTACATGTACATGATGTTTAGTTTGCTAGTTATGACGAAGATTACTTCATGAATGTGTACACATTCATGGTTGCTAAGGTGGTTGCTATGGACGCTGCAACAGCTCCCAGACCACGTGATCAACAACAATGGCCGACCTTCGTGTTATTCTCGGTGGAAAATGCCTATTTTAAGGTTCATTTGGCTATTAAAATGCGTTTTGATGTCATTTTATGCGAGTAATGACTTTTTATTTCGGATGATTTGTGCAGTACATGTACATGATGTTTAGTTTGCTAGTTATGACGAAGATTACTTCATGAATACTAACGTTTTTTTGGTGGAAATGTGTTTTTTCACAGCAAAGTCACCCTCTGTACTTGGACTTATTGGGAGAATCTAAAGGCAAGAACATCCCAAATATTTATTTAGGTCTTTATTTTAGACCTTTAGTGTTGCCGTCGGTGAGGAAAATACATGGGGCTCAGAGCCTCGTATTTTTAAAATCTTTTTTTCCTTCTAATTTGTTATTCTTTTCAAAATAACACACTGTTATTTACTCACCAATAACACACAATTATCCTTGCTTTTATTTATTGGTTTAATTCTATAATCTCGGTCTTTTTTGGCGTTCTTCAGGATCTGAATTTCAACAATAAAAATAACCGGAAACAGACGTAGGCCTATAAGGGACATTTCGAGCATCATTGCGATTGTCAACATTTTTGAGTTTAGGATGGCCGAAGACACTACACTACCCATAATCCCCAGCTATCGTTTAGGACTATAGTCCCCATGATTACTCTTCAAGGTCTGGGATTGGATGTTGGAGTGGCAGTGCGCCAAGGTTTCGTTCCATTTCAAACAGCTGTTTGAAATGGAACGAAACCACGCCAGACTATCCAAAACTGGAATCGAACGCCCCCCCAGAACTACACACTACACTATTGTGTTTCGCAAAATGTTCTATGGGACGTCTCTACTGAACGTTTTCGTTTTTCCCACAATTAGAAGTTGCCAGTATTAAACACATTGGTGTTATCAAATGTAAAACATATAATTAATAAATGGGTGAAAATCACTGTCCATAATGCGCAGCATCAATATATAGCATTAATATACCCACATGACAGCTCATTGATACTTTGTAATTCTACTCCACTACAATTCAGAGGTTAACCTGGTATTTTTACTCCACTACACTTATTTGAGTTACTTTGCAGATTCTGATTAATGATGTGACAAAAGCTCCTGCAAAGTTGGATCCTCCTGCTGCTGCTCTGCCAATTCACTACGAGAGACATACAATGGAACAACAGGTAGCGCCAAAACAATATTCTCAGAAATGACTTTTTTTATCTTGTGCTTTATAGGTCTGGGCTCGTGTTACTGCACAAGCTGGAACTACCTTTGTCAGCTTCTTCTCAGGGTCAAACAAGATGTTTTTGATTCATTTAAATTAAATTCAGGGGCCTGTGAAGCTTACATACCCATTTATATCAACTTTCAAAAACAACAAAAATGTGGTTTGACATTTTTCACTGGTTATCCTATCCTATATATATATCTAGGAATTGTTTTGTTTTTTGTATTAGTATTTTCTAGAAGGCGACTACTAATAGCCTACTGTATAAGTGATAGGAGTATGTTAATAGCTATCTTTTATTTCTGTTTTAAGGCATTTTTATCTAATTTCTGTTGATTACAGCTTATCTTGAACTTTCATACTGTACAGACAGAAGCAGCCTGTAAATTAAGCCTACACAAATCATTTAAAGGATAGAAACTGAAACCAAGTTGATGATTCAATGCAGGAAGCAAGAAATGCTGAGGAGAAAGCTAAAAAGGCAATCACTGACGTGAGTCTACATCCCTGATTCACCTATGTTATGGGTTTGGTCTATCATGCACTGTAATTGTTGAGTATTTACAGACCATTTACCTTGCAGCTGTTCTTTTTCTATCTTAATGTTATTAATGTGTGTTTCTTAAAAGTTAGTTCACGTATCCTATGTTTGCCTTTTATCTGCTCCTTTGCTGTAACATTGTACATTTCACTGCTGTGGGACGATTAAAGGATTTCTGGTTCTGATTTTGATTTCAGGTGGCCGTGATGGCTGAGGAGCTGAAGAAGGAGCAGGACACAAGTGCTCACCTTGAGAGGACAAAGAAGAACCTGGAGGTCACAGTCAAGGACCTGCAGCACCGCCTGGATGAGGCTGAGAACCTCGCAAATGAAGGGTGGCAAGAAGTAGTGATACAAATGCCATATCAATCTCATTAGTATGCAGAAAAAGTGACAGGTCGCCCCGCCCCTTTTTGGCCGGAAGTCCCGCCTTATTTGACCGGAAGTCCCGCCTTTTTATTTTTATTTTGAAAACCGGAAGTCCCGCCTCGTTCGACCGGAGGTCCCGCCTCGTTCGACCGGATGTCCCGCCCCCACTTCCGGCGGATGTCCCGCCCCCGCTTCCGGTTTTCAAAATTAAATTAAAATTAAAAAAAATGATAAAAATAAAATGCCGTTGTTTTCAATCAATTAATATGTCTAGGATATATATATCCCGCCTCCTAACCACTTCCTGTGTGGTTAATCCTGTATATAGTATCGAATGTAACTTACAAATACTTGCAAAATAACATGAAATTAATCAAAAGTAAAGCATCTAAAAAAACATATATTTAAACCTCTCTGTTTTTGCGAACAGGACATGACAGGACATGAGGGGAGAGAACATATGGTGGAGGAGGGG
Organism: Pseudochaenichthys georgianus; assembly: GCF_902827115.2. Lineage (NCBI taxonomy): Eukaryota > Metazoa > Chordata > Actinopteri > Perciformes > Channichthyidae > Pseudochaenichthys > Pseudochaenichthys georgianus. Next base: position 19,376,361 of record NC_047510.2, read on the forward strand.
GGGGAACACACACACACACACACACACACACACTTTCCCCGCCCCTCACCCTCTCCCTCTGTCTAAATAAAAAGCCAGCGTCACTCATTTTTCAAGTCGAGAGAAAATGGCCAAGAGACGTCTTGATATGAATTTAATCAGCGAGACACCGGTGACAACTTACAGCCATCCGTTGGGTGCTCCAAATCAAAGTAAAGCATATAAAAAACAGATATTTTAAAAAGTCAACCTTTTTGCTAAAGGATAAGGGAGGGGAAAACCCCAAACCCCCTATGGAGAAGCCATAAACCCCCTATGGAGACAAACATGTTGTAAACAGAGGGAGGTAGGTAATATACTTAAATATATATAGAAAGTCAGAGAATATTTATCAGAGGATAACGCATATACATTTGTACAAGTCGACACGGGTGGATTTTGGTAAGAAAACAGAGTTTTCGTACTCAGACCGCTGCAACAATTTCAAGCAGATCTCTGCGATATGCAGTCGCTGTCCGAATATATTGATGGCTTTAATTATTTGTTAACAGTCATAAATGTATTTAGAAAAACCTGGCGTCACTCTTAAATATTTTTCAAGTCGAGAGAAAATGGCCAAGAGACGTCTTGATATGAGTTTAATCAGCGAGACACCGGTGACAACTTACAGACATCCGTTGGGTGCTCCAATCAAGAAACGAATACAGTTTGTATGCCGGGTTCAGACGCCTACAGCCGAAGATATGCTTCAGTCTCCTCTGTCTTGAAGGCATTCTTAAGCACATAAATGTAACATTAGGCAATGCATAAAATAACCAAACGATTATTTCATTAACTAATTTGAACAGTAATTCACATCATCATATCATAACAAAATAAGCTAAGGCAACTACTTGCATTCAGTGACTTGATTTTTTAAATGAAAACCAGGGATATCTTTTGTTTTGCGGTCCATATCTCATTAAAAATATCTAATGTTAGTAACTATTAAAGAAAGAATGGGGACAATTCTGTGTTAATGTAGTTTGACCATTGTAACTGCTGTGCAGACATACTGATAAAATAGGGCTTCTAACTAATTACCTTAAATAAAATCACTAATTAATTAAACCAGTTCAATACGCATTATTCTTATTCTTATCATTCTTTATGAGCGCAGTAACGGTAAGGTATCTAATTACTTATTTATCTAGTATTCCATCACATAATAACAGAGATGGTCAAACTGAAGTAGAGACATGGCAGAAATCCTACAATGAAGCAGGACAGTGAAGGGGAAGTCTCTTTTGAAGAGGGTTTTAATAGTTTAAAGATCTTAATGCCCCCTTGATCATATCTTTTTTTTAAAAGACTGTTTCTCTAAAAGGCAGGTTTTGTGATTTTTAAGACTTTTTACAGACACTCGGCAGATTTGTGTGTAATTCTCTCACAAAGGAACAGTAAGTCTCTTACTTTTTTGATAGCGTTTTTTATGTATGACAACTTTACAACTGGTAGAAAGTTAAGTACTTTTTCTGAGCAGATTTTCTTTAAGACTGTGACTCTTAACACACCAACCCCCCGAGAGACAGACATACTCATCCCCTTTTCAACGTATTTTGTTTTTGTCTTTCTCGCTTTTTTTCCATTATATTTTTGGAAAAAACTACATAGTGATTGCTAGCAAAAATACAACATGCAACTAATACATTATACAATATTACGACTTTTGGCGATATTTTCAACACAATATACTTGTACCCTTTTTTTTTTTTTGTAGGACTTCAAGATATGTTGCATGTCATGCATAAACACGGTGTCATCTTTCTTGAAACTGACGTGCTGTCCGTTTTACAAACAAGTTATGTTTATGCTTCTTCATCCTCTGAATGTTCCTCCCCCGTCCCTCTTCACAATAACAATCAAGGTGGATCTGTGAAATGAAACACCTCTTCCCAAAGCGTGACTACCCTATTGAGGGCATGCGTCTAGGGCAGTAGGGTCTAAATCGATGGGCCAGATATACTAACATGCAGAACGTACGATATGTTTGAAAAAGACTAACCATTTATCCAGTTCAAGCTGTCTGCTCTCTGACTATTTCCCATAAAATCGTGACAAACTATTACTTGTTCTTACATTTGACCTCTTGCTGCTTGGTTGAAAATGATAGATGAAAAAGAACTTTTTTAAAAAGAGTCAAACCACAAATGTTTTAAGATTGTTACAAAATGTAAAAAATAAAAAAGGTCTGGAGACAAAATTAATTCAGGTGACTCTGGCTTTATTAGGACAACAAACATATAATACAAATGGGTTAGGGGTTAAATATAACCATCGTGGACTTAATAGTCTAACAAAATACTTTTATCTGAATACATTTGTTCTTTTTAAGAGCACTTTTTGAAATTATTTATTTATTATTTCAGTGGAACAATCCAGTGTTTGTTAACATTAACGCTTTCTTCTCTTTTTCTTGTGTTACTAAGATACTTTTAAACACACTTTGGTGTATGCAACACTTGTTCAGATAAACAAGGTTTTTTCTTTTCTGATAAACTTACATATTTTAGTTATTTTATGTTACCAAGATACTTTGAGATACACCCTGATGTACGCAACACTTAACAAAGGGTATAATATGAAGTAGTTGGTAAGGAAGGGGTTTTTCTTTAAGGGTGCAAAACTTTAGAACAGGGTAAAATATTCATTAATTTGTATTGAATTGAGTTTTCTTTTTTTGATTTTCAACATACTATATGACTTTTACATATTTCTGACGTACTATACTTTTTTGACTTTTTTCTGTAGAATCTTGACAAAACTATTACTTGTTCTTAAATGATGACCTATTGCTGACATGAGATGAGATGAAAAAGCTACAACGCTTAAAGAACTTTTTTCTAAAAACTCTCAATTCTACACTGACTCCCCCCACTCAACGCAATAAGTCCCACCCCACTCAGCAAATCATCTAAAACGAAGGACCCCACCAAGACGACCGTTGAAAACTAGCCATGGATCTGAGAAAAACCAAGTCTGATGTAGCCTACCCTTATTATCACCAGGATAATGGATATGGGCTTAATGACTGGATGGTACAAAGTAGGGGAGAGGATGTTCCCGAAGAAGAGCTCTCCTCTATATGTAATAGTATTGTAAACGAAACATTTAAAGTGGTCCTGGAATCTTCATTTTTCAGAAACATTCTGTAACATTACCGAAGAAATTACACTTACTCTTTTTCTTGTGTTACCAAGATACTTTTAGATACAGTTTGGTGTCTGAAAACTGAAACTGGTTGAATATGAAGTACTTTATAAGGAATTCGGATTCTTTTAAAGGCAGATTTTGGCTTTTTTTCTCTTGCCAAGATACTTTTAGACACACTTTGAGGGATGCAAAACCTTAAAACTAGAAAATGAAGTACAGTCTGATTAGATTTTTTCTTAAAGACTGTTTCTCTAAAAGGTAAGTTTGTGATTTTAACAATTTTCCCTGACACTTGGCAGATTTGTGTGTAATTCTCTCACAAAGGAACTGTAAGATACACTTTTTATGTATGCAAAACCTTAAACTTTTTTTTTTTTTTTGAAAATAAAATACTTTGTCTGAATACATTTTCTTTAAAGGCACTTTTTTTTATTTTAACGCTATTTCAGTGGAAAAATACAGTTTTGTTGACATCAAGGCTTTTTTCTCTTTTCTTGTGTTACTAAGATACTTTTAGACACACTTCAAGGAGAGACTTGAAAATATCCTTACCGAGTTGTATGGAGAAGAAGAAGACTAATCCGGGGGATTTTTTTTTTCGATACTTTGACTTTTCTTTAAAGTAAAATAAAAATGGGAAACTACTATGCAAAACGCTCTGTATATATTGATCATAATGTAGTCAATACCCTTTTAATAAGTGTGGTGATGGGGACGATTGAAAACAGAACGAGTAGTGACCCCCGTGTAAGCAGAATGGCTGAAGTTTGTAAACTAGAAGACATTTTGGATATCGTTCGTTCTGGCAGTACTATTCCGGGTCATTGGGAAACCATTGTAAACGAAACATTTAAAGTGGTCCTGGAATCTTCATTTTCCGAAACATTCTGTAACATTATCTCAGAAATGAAACAAACATCAAAAGTGTATCATGTGCTCTCATTGTATGCTCTGTTTGTAGATGTAATGCATCTGTGTGTTGAAAACAGCATACACGTGAATATTTTGACTGAAGTGAAAAACTTCCATCACGATATCTCCAGTAATATGGGGAATTCTATGCTGGAGACTGTCCTGGGGATGCTACAATCAGTATAACTATTGATTTTGTGTGTGAAAAAAATAAAAAAAGTGTTTTTTACATCTAAAAACTGTTGTCATCATTATAGCAAGGGGGGCGTGTCTGATACATGTGTATTACAGTCCTTCTTGTTGTGTTTTTCAGTGTTTTCTGTGTGTCTGTACACACAAAGCACACTTCATTATCTACTTTTCAGCTTTTTTAAAAAGAAAAGTGTGTCTTTCGGTAACTTTCTCAGAGAATTTAAGCATAAATCTGTCAAATGTTCAAAACAGCCTTGTTTTACTGAAATACCCTCAAAATGACAAACTGCCATTAAGAGTCAGATTCTTAACCAAATCTACTGACACAAAGTACTTCATTATCTACTTTTCAGCTTTTAAATACAAAAGTGTATCTTTCGGTAACCTTCTTGAGAGAATTAAGCATAAATCTGTCAAAGATTCTTAACGAAATCTACTGACACAAAGTACTTCATTATCTACTTTTCAGCTTTTATACACAAAGTGTATCTTTCAGTAACTTTCCCAGAGAATTTAAGCATAAATCTGTCAAATGTTCAAAACAGCCTTGTTTCACTGAAATACCCTCAAAATGACAAACTGCCATTATTACGAAATCTCCTCAAACAGAGTACTTTCTACAGATGAAGCCTCCCACTCAACGCAATATGTCCCACCCACTCAGCAAATCATATAAAACTAAGGACGACCGTTAAAAACTAGCCATGGATCTGAGAAAAACCAAGTCTGATGTAGCCTGCCCTTATTATCACCAGGATAATGGATATGGGCTTAATGACTGGATGTTACAAAGTAGGGGAGAGGATGTTCCCGAAGAAGAGCTCTCCTCTATAACATATCCATGTAAGGTCTTTAGGACAAAAGAGGACCATGATAACATGACATATGAAGAATATCTTTCTTTAAAAGATGGTATTATAGATAACCTTTATAGAAACAGTATATCTCATGCCACTCGCCAAGATCGCAAACGACAATTAGCAGAAAAGAATAGAAAAAGTAAAGAAAAACGAAGAAAAGAAAAAGCAACATGAAAAGGAGAAGAAAAATTAAAAGCAAACGCAGAATGCGAATGAAAAGAAAAGGGACCATAGGACGGAAAACTAAAAAGACAAAAAGAAGGAAGGTGAAAAGAAAAAGAAACAAAGTGAAGAATTTAAACTAGAGGATGGTGTTGTAGAGCCATTACCGGATCATAATAATCTTATAGATCATCTCCCGCTAACCGACTGCTGCGAATGTGTTGAACAAATACCAAAAGCAATGGCAGAAC